>NC_056518.1:26878452-26920386 GCF_014905685.2 Nematolebias whitei | reverse complement strand
TATATATATATATATATATATAGTAAAAAATTTATTGACAAACACTTTTTCTCTCACTGCTGGCATTTTACCCAGATGTTATAGTGTTGGGGAATATTGCGCACAGTCTGGAAGCGACCATATTTGTTGTACTTTCTTATCATGAGCTGTGCTACAGTTCACCCAAACATGTGTCGGACTTTAGAGTGTCAGTATGTGCTCTTCCTTTTGGCTACAGCCCTGTCAGGAGACAGAATGCAGACTTTTTATTTGTTTTGCAGATCGTTTGTTTCAGTGAAATTCACTGAAAGCAAAGTGCGTAGAAAGTACCACATGCACAATGGCAGAGAGTAAGACAGAAGTATCGACCTGTCTGGCTGTGCAGACAGTCAGCAAACACCCACAGAAATGGAGACAACCGTGAACTACAAAGCGGACAGGAAATCAGCTCGTCGCATCTAGTTCAGTGTGAATCAGATTTATTTGATTTAATGTCTGGTCGATGTGTCCTTCACAGGCCCTCTTTTGCAATGACCTATTGCAGCTGGCTGCTGATTAAAGCAATAAAGAAAAAAAATACTACAAGGTATGAATGCCACGTTTGCAGTTTAAAACATGAAGGCCTGCAACATTTGTGAAGATGACGTTTATTTTCTAAACATAACGCCCCGGTGGCTTTTAAACCCCAAAATGCATTATGGCAAAGACTAGTTCATCCTAAAGATCCAGTCCCCCGGCACAAACAGAGTAATGTTGTGTATGTTGTTCAGTGTCAGGAGGGCTGTGATCAGTCTTACATCGGGGAAACTAAACAGCCACTGGCCAAAAGGATGGACCAACACAGAAGATCAACATCATCAGGCCAGGACTCTGCGGTCTACACTCATCTCCAGGCCAGCGGTCACTCTTTCAGGGATGAAGATGTTCACTTCCTGGACAGAGAGGAACGATGGTTTGAGAGAGGAGTAAAGGAGGCCATCTTTGTGAAAAGAAATTGTCCATCATTAAACAGGGGTGGAGGCCTCCGGGTTCATCTGTCCCCCCCTTACAATGCTGTGATTGTTAGTATCACTCAGCCCTCTGTGAATAGTAAACAGCCATCAGTGTGCTAATGATCCATTGTTAGGCTGATGGTCCTTCTTGAGCATGTGATCAGCTGGTTTTGGTTGTCAGCAGCAAACTGGTTGATCCACTCTGAGAAGGTGCTATTTAAGAGACTGAGCTGAAAACAGCACCTCAGACTGAGGAAGTCTTTCGGATGAAAGACGAAGTGTTTCTATTTTTTTTTTGTTTTGTTTGTTTTGCTTTGTTTTGTTTTTTGAATGTCCAGAGGACCAGATTAAACCTTTTTTTTAGATTTTTCTACCTGGATTATTGAGCATGTGTCAGGATATGATAATTATAGTTTTAGGTAAAGTTAAGGAAAGCCAAAAAGCTGTTTATTCTATCAAGCATAAATTGCAAAAAAAAAAATATATATATATATATTTATTATGCACATAGGAAATGTATCTGGTCAGATATACAGATAAAATTGTATATTAACAAAACATATTAATAAAAATAAACAAGTTTGTTTACAAGCACAGTGGCGCAACTGGTAGAGCTGCTGCCTCTCAGCGAGCAGGTCCCCGGCTCAAACCCCGGTCCAGGGGCCTTTCTGGGTGGAGTTTGCATGTTCTCTCCGTGCATGCGTGGGTTTTCTCCAGGTACTCCGGTTTCCTCCCACAGACCAAAAACATGCATGTTAGGCTGACTGGTAACTCTGAATTGTCCCTAGGTGTGAGTGGGAGAGTGAATGGTTGTTTGTCTCGTTTGTCTTTATGTGTCCCTGTGATGGACTTGCGACCCGTCCAGGGTGTACCCCACCCCTCATACAGTGATTGCCGGACATGGGCACCAGCGACCCCCGTGACCCAAAATGGAATAAGCGGGTAAAAATAATGGATGGATGAAGTTTGTTTACATTATATATTTTTCTCAAATGTAAATTGCAAACTGCTTTACAATAATAAAAAAATATATTATTAAATGCAATAGGAGTCATGCCATTAAAATAACAACAAATGATTAAAATAATAAATATTATGTCTGAATAAAAGGTATTTAACTGTTTTTAAAGGAACCATCATTGTCAGTACAAATTAAAAAATGGCTCTACAGCCGAGGTCTGGGTTGGGGAGCAATCCTCCAACTCAGGTTGTGACACTGCAGAGCCCTCAAAATTACAATAAAGACCAAGATTTTAAAATGAATTTTAAAAGTAACTACTACATGGTGGGGAAACAAGGGAACTTTCCTGCTTTTTTTTTTTTTAATGTGAGGTAACTCCAAAAAGAAGCTATTATGACCAAATAACAGTATTTCAGGTTATATTATAAATAAATGGTAAATGGACTGTACTTATCTAGCGCCTTTCTATCTTATCAAGATACTCAAAGTGCTTTACACTACAATCAGTGCCCTCATTTACCCATACAGCACTCTACTAGATCTATACAAAGAATAGTCATTGCTTTAGATCACATACATACACCGATGGGACACACATCAGAGGCAATTAGGGGTAACGTTTAAGTGATATTATTTCATTAATTTTGATTGCAATATATGCACACTGAAGAAACTGCTTAAAGGAAGCTTGAAATAACTTGGACAACAATTTAACAATTTAATCAAGGAACTGCTGCCCTCTAGTGGTCGAAATCTTAACTCCTAATACCAAATAAAAGTCAGGTCCTGTCTGCTGCACGGTTTCTTTTTGTACGTTGTCCAGAGGACCAGACTTAACTTTGTAGGATGTTTCTACCTGAATTATTGAGCATGAATAATGATATGAACTCCTAAGAGGCCTACTTGTAATTATTTTCGCAGAAAGAGAAGGAAAAAATAACAACAAACATTTAATTAAATGTGGTAATAAAGGTTGGCAAGGTGCACACGAGAATATATCTATAACTTTAAATATTATAATACAGAGTGCGCACAGGAAATAAGAAGTGATTCATAGTGCGCTACATAAAACGCACGCACACACACAAAATCCCATCGGGCTTAATGAATGCCAGAAATGTGAATTACTGAAATATTTTTCGAGGAACTATTAGGATGAGAAGTATAGCTGTTATTCATTTTAAAAGGAACATCTCAAATGATAAAGAGTGCAGGTAAAGAAAGTAGCCAAAATTGGGCATTTTAACTTGCGCATGCGCAGTATCAGTACGTTTCATAGCGCAGACTTCCGTCAACACAATATTGGAAACCGGAAGTACGTTCAGAATGTCATGTGATTTTTAGCTTGCAGCTCTAACTTAGCATGTAGCGCACATCAGCTGGTTTTAAAGCAATTTTAAGACGGTATGTGAACTTGTTTTTGGATATTCATACGTTTAAACATTTGTATCATTATCAGGCTGTTGACAACCGGAACTGTTAGCGTCTGACTTTTATTCACATAAAATAATTTCTGCTAATTAGCTGCCATGTTAGCATTAAAGCTCCTTAAGTTTGTACCTTCACTTCAGTTTTTTTATTTGTGGAAAGCTTTATTATGTAATATATATATTTTTTTCCTTCACACAGCCATTCAGAGACAGTTACTGATATTATTACCGTTATGGCAGATGTAAGTATGATCTAAGTTTAATTCCCTTTTTTACAGTTTATTTTTTGTTGTTGATGTTTTTACATAAGAAGAAGAGGAAACTTTTACCACATGACTGATGATAAACGATGCGGCGCAGTTTGGTTTGTTGAAGTCAACATAACATGCATGTTGTGTTTGGATGTAGCTGTGAAGCTAACTTCCGTTTCTTAATGTACATTTGTCTCAGATTGTTCCGTTTTATTTTAAATCTCTGCTGAGAGTCTGATCTGTAGATTTCTGGATTACGACAACAAATCGTGTACAGCTGTTGACTTGCAGGCAACCGATTTTATCAACAACAAAAGCTTAAATCTTGTTTTGAAGCTCAAATTCAAGCCACGTCCTATTTGTTTATTTCCTTCTAAGTTAAAAGCAAAACTCATCATTTCAACAAATAACAAATAGGACAACAAATAAAATATTAAAGACTTACCTGAGGGTCAGTTTTATCTCTAGGTAATAATTAGTTTTTTGTATATCAGGGAAAACAATAAACATGAATTTGACCAAATTTGTATTTATTGATTAAAAATAAAACTTATAATTAAACACTATTCAGTTCAGTTTATGGAATGTGTAGTTTAACCATGATGCTCTCGTTTCTGTTGATTTATTTAAGATGTAGAATACAGAAGCATCTAAAAAATATTAGAATATTTTTAGAATATATTTTTTGTCACTCATTGCAGAAAGTGAAATTTTTGTTATATAGATTCATGACGCACAGAGTGAAATATTTCAAGCCTTTATTTCTTGTAATTTTGATGATTTACAAACAATGAAAATCCCTAATTCAGTGTCTCAGTGAAATAGAATATTCCACAGTCAGCTTTTGTACCTTTGTCAGTGTGGGCCTGTGCCGAGTCCTGCTGAAAATGAAATCAGCGTCTTCTTAAAGCTCATCAGCAGAAGGAAGCATGAAGTCTCTAAAATGTCCTGATAGATGCTGCGTTGACTTGAGGACTTCAGAAAACAGTGGACCAGCGTTAGCAGAGGACATGGACCCAAACCATCAATGATTGTGATCTTTACACTGGACTTTTAAGCAACATGAATTTTGGACCTCTCCACTCTTCCTCCAGACTCTGAGACCTTGATTTCTAAATGACATGCAAAATTAACTTTCATCTGAAACGAGAACATTGGACCACTAATCAACTGTCCAGTTCTTTGCCGCCTCATCAGGTAAGACGCTTCTGACATCTCTGGTTCAGGAAATGACTGGACTTGAGGAATGAGACATCTGTAGCTCATGTTGAGGAGTTAAGCAGCTGATCAGGGTGTGACACCAGGAGTTTACAAGATTGACTCTTCACAATATTCTCAATTTTCTGAGACACTTGTTTCATTATCTGTAAGCCATAATCGTCAAAATAACAAGAAGTAAAGGCTTGAAATATTTCCCTCCATGTGTAGTCCATCCATCCATTATCTTTACTCGCTTATTCCACTTTGGGTCACGGGAGTCGCCGGTGCCCGTGTCAAGCAATCACTGCGAGGGGCGGGGTGCACCCTGGACGGGTCGCAGGTCCATCACAGGTTTATAAGTTTCACTTTCTGAAATTATTGAAAAATAAATTTGAACTTTTTCACGATATTCTAACTTTTTTAGATGCACCTGTAAATTTGACCGCTTAGTTTAGGTTCATATAAACCACCAGCTTTTTCAGCATTTTAATCCAGCTCCAGCATGTTTTTTATTTTGCAGGATTTAAAGAGATTCCTGTACAAGCAGTTGCAGAGGTTGGTGTTGTTAAAGAAACACAAAGTTATCAGTAACTTCTTACATGTTTAATTTATAATCCTGTTTAATCTCATTCAGTGTTGAAGGTCTTCATGCTGTTGTGGTGACTGACAGAGACGGCGTTCCAGTTATTAAAGGTGAGAAACCAGTTCTGAATCATCTGATTGCATCTAAACACTGGTTCAGTTAAATCAAATGAAGCATAATTTCACACTGCCCTGGTAGCATGAATATGTATCCATGTCTCTCATTGCAAACAAAGTCCATTAAAGAAATTAACTTCTATTGACACAGGGGGCACAGAAATATTACATTACACAGCCAGGCCAGAAATTTATGACATTTATGTGACATGCATGATAGGCTGCCTTCAGGCCCAGGCCTCCCTGGAAAAAGAGATCAGTGATCTCAATGGGATTTGCCTGGTTAAATAAAGGTTAATAATTTAGGGACCAGTTTACATGAACAGTTTCCTCGTTATTTATTTGTAAAAACAAAAACGCGATGCCTTATTTTCTAGTTGGAGTCTTGTAATCAGTATTGTTAAATATACCAAGGTGGTACATTTACTGAATTTCTCTAATGAAACTGTGAACATAAAGTTAGTTTTTGTTTAGAGCAGCTTATTTTTTAGTCTTTGGTCTAATTTGCATCAGTTTGCTGGAATTTAAGTTACTGGAGGTTTGTGTATATTTATTCAGACTATTGAATGATGATGATGACGTTCTCTAAAAATCACTGCTGTATTTCTGCAGTTGCCAATGACAACGCCCCGGTCCACGCTCTGAGACCTGGCTTTCTGTCTACCTTCGCTCTGGCCACAGATCAGGGCAGCAAACTTGGCCTTTCCAAGAACAAGAGCATCATCTGCTACTACAACTCCTACCAGGTAAACATAATCACTCACCGTGCAATCAAAACCTATGCCTTGTGCTTTTAGGCCTCCTTCAATAGTTTCGAGAGTCCAAATGAACTGGGGTTTTCCTTCATTAGTCCTGAACAAACCTGCAGCGCAGCAATGCTTTCATATGTTAAATTAATTTATAAAACACATTTAAAAACAACAAAAATGGTTAAATCATGTCATCTGGACCAGTTTCTTTAAAAAAACAACCAGTTTCTTTCTAAAACAACTGCTGTTGCCTGATTACAATGAGTAGAAGGTGTATTCTCCCAAAATAGAATCCAGGGGAGCATTTAAATTGAGAATAATACCAGCCGTGAATAAAACCCTGAGGAACGCCATGATAAGGAGGAAGAGAATAACTATAATTCTGTCAGTTCTGCAAAAATCTGCACAATATTAGACCATTAAAAAATACATCACAGTAACTATAAACTGAATTGAAATTTTAGGCCTCATACAGCTTTTATTCCGTTTCTACATCCAACTTTTACTTTAACTGATCATTTCCTTCAGTCACATGATCAGCGCCCCTAAGATCTTGTTTATTAATTAAGTTATTCCATTTATTTTACTAAAGAGTTCATCAATCCACTTTTACCTTTTTTATTCAGAATCATGGAGTTATGAAATATTTTAGTAAATTATTATATTTATATTTGTCTTCAACGTGTCATTGGTCTCTTGTAAACGAGACTAGCAGTTTAAATAAAGCTAAATAAAATAAATACAACTTTGCATAACATTGAAAAAGACAAAAGTATTTTGGCGCCTGTTTGTATTTAGTCTTAACTTGGTCTTAGATTCCAAAACACCTTTTTGTTTAGTTTAAATTTGAATCTCGTGAAACTTTCATGAACTTTTACAAGCTTTTCTAAACAGTTTGCAAATTTTTTTTTTAAAGTCTGAATGTATTAAATGTTTTTAATGTTAACCTTTTTAAAAAGTTAAAGACAAAAGGGAGGAACTGGGCCTGATTTGGGGTTTAAAGCCGATCATTTTTGGAACCCAAATGTGACAAAAACTAAATTTTAGACTTTTTTTTTTAATCTCCTGCCAGCTGCTATGTTTGTGTCAGCATTAGCACTTTGCTTTTCTCTCGTGGATTCAGCACTTATTCGTCAGTCAGACTTTAAGGGGAATAACTTTGTGGTAATTGTATGTCTGTGTTGCACAGATCGTGCAGTTCAATCGTCTCCCTCTGGTCATCAGCTTCATCGCCAGCAGCAGCGCCAACACAGGTAACTTCTGTCTGAGAGTTTTGGCTCGAGTAGTTTCACTCTCATTCTGAAATCACTGAAGTTGAAATAATTATTGAATGTGATTAACAAAATAATGTTGTGAATTTAAAATGGCTAAACAGTCTTTAACTCCTCAGTATGGTGATAGTCTGAGTTATTGTGGGTCACATATTTACCAATGATGATGGAAGGTGATGCAGCTCTGTGTTTTGTGTCCTCAGGTCTCATTATGAGTCTGGAGAAGGAGTTGGCTCCACTAATAGAAGACCTGAGACAGGTTGTGGAGGTGACATAAGCTAAGATTTACCAGACAACCTGCTGCGATGCGTTCACGTCCCGTTTGAAAACCTGACCGCTGTTTGCTTTCGTGTGGACCAGTTTCTTACTCGCAATGAAACTTTGCTGTAAACTTTCGCTCAGTCGACTTTGCTTTCCAACATTTCCGTGGCGTTAAAATCAAAATAAAGATTTGAATTTTGACAACGAATGTAGTTTTTTCTTTTATTATACATTTTATTATACATTTCATGTTTATTACGGCAGCTGTAGCTGAGACGTAGCTTTTGTAAAGTTACCAAAAACAAACCCAATGATTTTATACAAACGTAAAGATAATAAAATATCAGCATGATACAGAAACGGTAAATTACATAAAATTTACAGATGCTCAAATGGTGCAAAAATTTACAGGAAATTTTGATTTTGGGAAAATATGATATTTTACATTAAAGTGATTTTCTAAATAATCACAATGTCGGGATTTTTTTTATACATGAATTGGTCATAAGCAATGTTTTCATCCACTGATGAGGTGACAAACATTAAATACGTTTAAAGATGGCTGCACATCTGAAACACTCAAACCCATAATGCATTGCTTCTACTGTCCACTGCAATGTGCAGCAGAATCTGACACGTCTGAGTCTGCAGCAAATACAACATTCATAGTGATGATAGAGGTAAACGGATAAATGCCGGTGTATTTTTAGGCTTGAGACTTTAAAATGGTTGTTTTTTTTCAGTGGGAACAACTGGAAGAGTTTTTTTAAAATGACTAATCACAGAAAAACTGATCATCTTCAGATGTCCAGAAACGTTCCCGACTTTCTTCATTCTCTCAGTTAACTGCTTTCTTGTGTCTGGAGGGACGGCAGTCATCGACCTTTTCTTATCTGAGACTAAAAACAGAAAAGGTAATTACTGGAAAACTAATACACAACGTACCAAACATTACATATTCATATCTGCCTGCATATAGTATTTCTGCTTTGTAAATGTTTTAATACATATGTATGTTAGTATGTATGTATGTATGACTCCTGACTTCACTAATCAAAAAGAAGCTTCTTTATTACCCAGGCTCCAGTTTATTCATGTTTCAACTGACTGACTGGCTCTCAATCAGTCATTATTTATTTATACGGCCCTTTACAGGAGCCAAAAGGTGCACAAAGAGCTTCAGAATTCAAAAGTTAAAAACTAACAAACTATACAAAAATGCTAAAGTGCCACTAATTATTAAAAGCCTGCCTGAATAAAAATGTTTTGAGATTAGATTTAAAAAGGTCCAGGTCAGTGATGGTGTGCCGTTCATACAGTATTCGGTTCCACAATCTGAGTGCAGCGACCGAAAAGGCCCGGTCCTGCCAATGTTTGTATTTGGACTTTTGGACAAACATTAAAGACGTATTAGTTGAAATTAAGGTCCTCTCATACTCATGGAAAATAATAATAAATCAGCTAAATGAGGTGGGGTGAGACCGTAAGAGCTTTAAAAGTGATCAGTAACTGCCTTTTCCAGTTCAGGACGATTTTTTAAAAAGACCTGAGCTTGGATAAAAGACATAACTGAAAACTTCTGGCCTCCACTATAGAGGTCAAAGTTGAAATCCTTGTCCAAGGTCACCCCCAAGGTTTTAACTGTGGGTCTAAACTTGGATGTCAGAGCACCAAAGTCACAAGGAGCATCATCACCAAAAAAAGATAGACTGTCTTTTCTTCATTTAACAACTGAAACTTTTGGTGCAGCCACTCTATAATTAACTCTTTTTTTAAACTTGTAACTTGATGATTTGTCTGTTGAACTAAATGATTGTAAGACTGGGTGTATGGTGGGTAACCATCTTGTAAATCATTTAATGTACGCAGACAATCTGGCCCTGTTGTCTCCCTACAGTGCTGGATTGCAGCAGTTACTCAGGGTCTGTGCTAGATATGGTGTCCAGTTTGACATCATGTTTAATCCTAAGAAGAGTGTTATGATTTCTACAACTAAGGAGGATCAGAAGATGAATTCCTTCTTTTTATTTAGAAAATCAAGTTTTGTACGTGGTGAATAACGTGAAATATCCTGAGGGGTGATCTCTGATGATGACGATGATGATGTGAAGCGACAGTGTTGTAAGTTATACATGCAAGTTAATATGTTGGCATGTAAATTTAGTACGTGTGACCCTTTTTCGAACTTATTTCACCTCCTTTTATACGGCTCACTTCTGGTGTAACTAGAGTAAAGCTATAATGAAGAAACTGCAAATAGCCTATCAGAATGCATCTATCCTCCTCAGACTTCCAAGATGGATATCTGCAAATCAAATGTTTGTCATGAGCAACATTTCAACTTTTCATGCCTTACTGAGGAACTTCATGTATAAATTTATGTGACGCTTGGGTGTATCAAACTTTGTAGTAAGAGCTTTGTCAAATGCAATTTATTGTGATACTAGATAGACCTCAAAAATTAAAAAAATATCAGAATAACTGTTTGTCTGCTTTGTGATGGATGTGTTTGTCTTTTTTACTTGATGATTTATTTTATTTTATTTGGTATGGACTACGTTTTATCTCAAAATAAAGAGATATAATGTCAGCTCTGTAGGGTAGGAACATAGATCGATGGGTAAATTGAGAGCTTGGCCTTTTGACTCAGCTCTCTCTTCACCACGACAGACCTGTACAGCGCCCGCTTCACTGCAGACGCTGCACCTATCCGCCTATCGATCTCATGTTTCATTTTTCCCTCATTTGTGAACAAGACCCCAAGATACTTGAACTCCCCCACTTGGGGCAGGACCTCCTCCCTGACCCGGAGAGGACACTCTACCCTTTTCCGGCTCAAGACCATGGCCTCGAATATGGATGAACTGATCCTCATCACGGCCGTGTCGCACTCGGCTACGAACCGCTCCAGTGAAAGTTGTAGATCACTATCTGATGAAGCCAATAGGACTACATCATATGCAAAAAGCAGAGACACAATCCTAAGGCCACCACAACGGATCCCCTCAACACATTGGCTGCTGTTATGTACCCTAGGGTGCCCTAGTGACACCTTCTAAGTTTTGTACATGAGCTGCAGTTGTTTCTTCTTGAGCACGCCTCTCTATTTTAATCACCTTAATTGCAGTCAGCTTGGGAGTTCTGACTGAAGCTCCTATATAAGCTTCAGAGTGTGGTTCTTAGAGTGTGGAGTCGAGGAACTCAGAGGTGGTGGTGCTGCTTGCTGCAGTGCTGTTTGGTACTAGGGTGTTCTCCGCCCACCCTTGTTGTCTCGTTATGAGGTAAGCTCCTGTTGAGGAGATATGAAAGAGCTGCTGAATGCTTTTTGTTTAAGATTTAGGCCTGGGTGCTTAATATATGCATTTAGACCTTGAGTGTGTTTGTGGAAGCCTAGTTCAGCTCAGGTAGAGGGGCCTGAGCTGTGTGATTGTGGACTTTTGGGTGTTTCTGTTTATTGTTCAGGGAGGTGATTTTTTGCTGACCGTGGACGGTCCTGTGATTTGGGTCAGTTTTGTTTCTTTCCTCCCGTTAGCTGTAGTCATTCAGACTAAAGCCCTCTGACTGGGTGAGATTTGGTAGTCCTGTTTTTCGTATTTTTTCTTTACTCCTAGACATCTTTTGGACAGGTAGTCCGCTGTCTGTGAGGCTTCGACGACCCTGTACAGGGTTGGCCCTGCTCAGACGGCGTTATATTGATTTTGGCCAAACTCACCTGGTCCACCTTTCGTTTTATTACTTTTACTTTCTTTTTGTTTGGTGACACGGGTCCTGAAGAAGGTGCTCTCCAGTCCAGGAGGGAGGAGCCCACGAAGACTTCGCCTGCTGCCCGGAGTGAATTATAAAACTTGGGTTAATAAAGTTTTATTTTTAAACCTTCTTTTGGTGTCCTGTGTCCCTTTAAATATGTTAGGTCTGAGCCGGTCGTAACAGCTGCACCTAGAAATTCTATCCATAAAAGTTGTGAACAGAATCTGTGACAAAGGGCAACCTTGGCGGAGTCCAACTCTCACCGGGAACAAGCCCAACTTACTGCCGGTAATTTGGACCAGGCTCTGATACCGGTCATGCAGGGACCCAACAGCCGGTATCAAAGGGCCCGGTACCCCATACTCCCAGAGTACCCCCCACAGGGTTCCCCGAGGGACGCGGTCGAACGCCTTCTCCAAGTCCACAAAGCATAATGTAGACCAGTTGGGCAAACTCCCACGCACCCTCCAGGACCCTGCTGAGAGTGTAGAGCTGGTCCGGTGTTCCACGACAAGGACGAAAACCGCACTGCTCCTCCTGAATCCGAGGTTCGACTATCCGACGGACCCTCCTCTCCAGAACCCTCGAATAGACCTTATCAGGGAGGCTTAAGACGGTCTCTACGGTCCCCCTTTTTGAATAGGGGGACCACCACCCCGGTCTGCCAATCCAGTGGAACTTCACCCGATGTCCACGCAATATTGCAGAGTCGCGTAAGCCAACACAACCGTACAACATCCAGAGCCTTAAGGAACTCCGGGCGAATCTCATCCACCCCTGGGGCCCTGCCACTGAGGAGCTTTTTAACCACCTCAGTGACCTCAGCACCAGAGATTGGAGGGCCCGACCCAGAGTCCCCAGGCTTCGCTTCCTCAGTGGAAGACGTGCCGGTGGGATTGAGGAGGTCTTCAAAGTATTCTGCCCACTGACCCACGACATCCCGAGTTGAGGTCAGCAGCACACCACCCCCACTATAAACAGTGTTGGTGGTGTACTGCTTTACCCCCCTGAGACGCCGGATGGTGGACCAGAATCGCCCCAAAGCCATGTGGAAGTCATTCTCCATGGCCTCTCCAAACTCCTCCCATGCCCGAGTTTTTGCCTCAGCGACCACCCGAGTCGCATGTCGCCTGGACTGCTGGTACCCATCAGCTGCTTCCGGGGTCCCACAGGCCAAAAAGGCCCGATAGGACTCCTCCTTCAGCTTTACAGCACCCCTCACCGCCGGTGTCCACCACCGGGTTCGAGGGTTGCCGCCATGACAGGCACCGACAACCTTGCGGCCGCAGCTCCGGTAAGCCGCCTCGACAATAGAGGCACGGAACATGGCCCACTCGGACTCAATGTTCCCCACCTCCCCCGGAATATGTTCAAAGTTCTCCCGGAGGTGGGAGTTAAAGCCCCTTCTCACAGGAGACTCTGCCAGACGTTCCCAGCAAACCCTCACAATACGTTTGGGCCCGCCAGGTCTGACCGGCATCCTCCCCCACCATCGGAGCCAACTCGCCACCAGGTAGTGATCAGCGGACAGCTCCGCCCCTCTCTTCACCCGAGTGTCCAAGACATGTGGCCGCAGATCAGATGAGATGACGACAAAGTCGATCATCGAACTGCGGCCTAGGGTGTCCTGGTGCCAAGAGCACGTATGGACACCCTTATGCTTGAACATGGTGTTCGTTATAGACAACCCATGACGAGCACAGAAGTCCAACAACAGAACACCACTCGGGTTCAGATCAGGGGGGCTGTTCCTCCCAATCACACCCCTCCAGGTTTCACTGTCATTGCCTACGTGAGCATTGAAGTCCCCCAGCAGAACAATGGAGTCCCCAGGGGGTGCACTTTCCAGTACCCCCTCCAAGGACTCCAAAAAGGGTGGATAATCTGAACTGTTGTTTGGTGCATAAGCACAAACGACAGTCAGAACCCGTCCCCCTACACCCAGGCAGAGGGAGGCCACCCTCTCATTCACCGGGGTGAACCCCAACACACAGGCACCAAGATGGGGGGCAATAAGTATGCCCACTCCTGCTCGGCACCTCTCACCAGGGGCAACCCCAGAGTGGAAGCATGTCCAATCCCTCTCAAGGAAACTGGTTCCAGAGCCAGAGCCATGCGTAGAGGTGAGTCCAACTATTTCTAGCCGTAACCTCTCAACCTCACACACCAGCTCAGGCTCCTTCCCCACCAGTGAGGTGACATTCCACATCCCAATAGCCAGCTTCTGTAGCTGAGGATCAGACCGCCAGGGTCCCCACCCTCATCCACCACCCATCCCACGTTGCACCCGACCCCTTTGGCCCCTCCCACAGGTGGTGAGCCCATGGGAAGGGGGACCCACATCTCCTCTTCGGGCTGTGCCCGGCCAAGCTCCATGGGTAAAAGCTCGGCCACCAGGCGCTCGCCCACGTGCCCCACCTCCAGGCCTGGCTCCAGAGTGGGGCCCCGGTGACCCACGTCCGGACGAGGGAACATCAAGCCCATTTCTTTTTCTCATCATAGGGGCGTTTGAGCTGCACTTTGTCTGGTCCCTCACCTAGGACCTGTCTGCCTTGGGTGACCCTACTAGGGGCAGGAAGCCCCTGACAGCATAGCTCCTAGGATCATTGGGACACTCAAACCCCTTCACCACGGTAAGGTGGCAGCCCAGGGAGGGGAAGAAAGAGCAGCTGATGAAATCTTGGATCTTTCAGTTAAAGAAAAAAAAAGGAAGTGTGTCAGTATGAACCAAGCTGTCAGTTCTGTCACTTTCAGTCTTTGTCACAGTTTTATTTTCAATACTGAAATACCTGATTGGCTGCATATCTTGCAGTCACATCATGTTGTAAGAATGAATTTCCCCTCAGCAGCTCATTCTTGTAAATTAGGATTTTTTTTTTCAGGAAAGTCTTAACAAATGTCCACTGATATGCTGCACGTATAGCTCTTTACATTAACTCTTTCTGTTTAGCCAAAAGTGAACCTAGAGCTGCTCTAAAACCACAAGCAGTAACAGTTTTACAAAGGCAGATTTTGAAAGGCAGTGCTGTACTTTTTGGATTCAGCCAGCCATTAATTTGTTTTAACTCACCAGTTTCCACTGAAGGATCTTGATCCACTCATCTGCCTCCACTCCTGTTTTTGAACAGAGGTAAAACGTTCGCTCGGGAAACACCAGGCTGTGGACGGAGAAACACGTTGAGTAGAGTCCTGCACACCGTCCAAAGAGTGGACACAAAATGATTTTTCAATATGAAGAAGATGCTCTGACCAGTTGGTTATAAGTATTATTAATTGAATATTAGGGGGGAAAGCATTACCATATTTTTCATCCATCCTAGTGCACTAGTGCTTATGCGAATCAGTTTTTGAAATACATCTGATTTGACTGTCAAAGTATATTTATTAAGCAAAAGTTAGACTGAGACACAACTTTATTATAATTTTGAGCAAACAAATAATTGTTTTTAGGTGCATGGTTATCTTGTTAAATTTGCACAGATACTCGTCGCATAAATCCTCCTGTGCACGCTCCGGCAGCTGCCATTTAGCAGCCAATCGATTTTTCGCACAACCCCGGCCCACATTTCTGGGTTGTCTGTAACGTGTAACAAACACGACGCGTCAGCGGTGACACATAATAGATGTGACGTATACAGCGAAGCAACATATTTATGGATTTTCCACTTTTTTAGACATATTTGGACTGATGCAACTTATAGGGTGGTGCGACAAGTAGGGCGAAAATTATGGTAGTTGTTGATTTTTAATCAGCTGCTTTGAGCTTTAGATGCATTTTCCTACTTTTATTTTGAAATGTCACCCAAATGTGCTGGTTTACGTATTGGCATTTTGTTTTTCTCTCCTCCGTTTCATTAGTTATTTGGTTTAGTGTGTTAACCTTTTTATCTTCCTCTTTTAGCCGTTTGTGTTTCTTTTTTCTTCTTCTTCTTTTAGCTTCACATTTTGTTTAAATGGCCTTTACCTCTCAACCTTCTCTCTACCAGTGACAGATCCTCTACGTCTGATGTTGCAGGGATTGTGTTCTGCTGTAAAAACAAATCAACTGTTTTCTATTTTGCAAGGTGTGAAAAACCGAAACACCTGCTTCCTGCGGCGGTTAATAAACTGAATGTAAAAGTGTGCCAATATCGTAAACCTCGGTGAAGCCACAGGCGAGTTTCCTTCAGTCACTCACAAACTTCCTTTTTATGAAACATAAATGTCAGATGTTGCTGCTGAGGGGAAGTACATCATAGAGAAAAACAAAACCACTGAAGCATTCTCTCTGGACATTCGTTTGTTTTGTTCTGCAGATGTTCTTGGTGTCGATGTTTGCGACTTAATGTCATGCTGTAAATCATTTTAAGACCATATGCTCAAAAAACATCTGTTAAAAAATGTTCTAGTCGGGATTCAAAGCTTGTCGTAACACAGAAACAGCATGGATGGAAGTTACGGATGATATTTTTTTGGTCTCAGACTTGTAAAAATTTCCACCTCTATCTTCTACAATTTATCCAAAGTTGGCTCACGGAGGCAAAAGGGCCAAACGCAGCCATCCCGCTCCAGCTCCTCCTGGAGGACCCCAAGGCATTCTCAGACCAGAAAAGATACACAATCCCTCCAGCGACTTCTGGGTCTTCCCCCGGACTTCTTGCCAGTGGGAGGTGCCCAGAAAACCTCCAAAGGGAGGCATCCTAATCAGTTGCCTGAACCACCTCAGCAGACTCCTTCGATGCGAAGGAGCAGCAGCTCTACTCCCAGCTCTCCCTGGATGACGGGGCTTCTCACCCTATCTCTAAGGCTGAGTCCGGGCACCCTACACAGGAAGCTCATTCCACCACCTGGATCTGGTTCTTTTGGTCCTGATCCAAACCTCATCACCATAGGTGAGGGTTGGAATATAGATAGACCAATAAATCCAGTGTTTTGCCTTTCTAATCAACTCTTTCTTCACCACAACCAACCAAAGCAACTCCCTCATTACTGAGGATGGCACCCCAATCATCATTCTTTTAGGTATTTTGTTTTAGTAATACCCTTAAAAGAACTGCTAAAGTACAAAGTGGTGATACTACGATGTAACCAGCATCCAAATAACATTAAACAACTCATAATCTGACTTTTATTTTGGTCATGTCGGTCATGTTTTTTTAATTTTATACTGTAGCTCCGTCAGCTAACATTAGTAGGAAGTAATGTTTCCTCTAAGCTGCACACCTGCGCAGTCGCGCACTGCTTGCACATTCTCTGCGCACAACACAATCTATGTTGCGCAGTTGTGGACTGGCCATTGCGAGCACCCGCACCGACCGCCAAGGAGCTGGACCAAAGGCTTGGTTCCGGTTGTGCACGACTATTTTAAATAAACAATGCATGCGGCTCACTCAGGTGTCCGCCTGCCTGAGTGAGCAGCGAGGGGACAGAACCCCACCACCATCCCGTCCTCTTTCCCTCCCAGGCTGTCTTTCACAGCAGAGACACATACACAACAGCCCACTCTAGCCTGTAATGACTCGTGCTCACCAGGATTATATGTTCGTGCGTGCACTTCTGTACGCAGTTGCGATTTTAGCCTCTTTTTTTAGGGGTGCTCAAGCACTCTTTTGATTTTGATAACGTTAAAAGTGCTGTATTGAGGGCATATGAACTTGCACCTGAAGCATATCGCCAGAAGTTTCTTAGATTAAGAAAGCACTTTAATCAAACTTATGTAGAGTTTGTAAGAGATAAGGAAATTATTTTTGATCGGTGGTGTGCATCTAGAAATGTTAAGGAGTTTGCACAGCTTAAACAGCTCATTTTGATGGAAGACTTTAAAGATTGCTTGCCAGAGAAAGTTGCCACTTATTTAAATGAAAATAAGGAAGTGGATGTGTCAAAAGCTGCGGTGCTCGTTGATGAATGTATGTTAACACACAAAGTTAATTTTGATCACCCACACAACTTTCATAGATTTGAGAAATCTAATGGTAATGGAAAGGATTTTGTAAAAACTGTTTTTTCACCTGTGGAACGAGTTAAACCTGCTCTACCAGGTGGCAGTGAAGGAAAATCTGTTGCGCTGGAGTCAAAAACGGACAGTGGCACGTGCTTTTATAGTAAAAAGAGTGGGCACATTTTGGCTAACTGTCCGGTTTTAAAGAAAAAGAACTCCAAGCCTGTTGCTTTGATTAAAACTGTAAATCATGTTAATCACTCACTTTCATCATAAAAGCCATGTGAGTACGCTGACTTTAAACCTTTTGTTATGGATGGATTTGTTTCTATGTCTGGTAACGGTGAGAGGATTCCTGTGAAAATATTGCGGGATACTGCTGCCTCCCAATCCTTTTGTTTTGGAGGGGATTTTACTATGTTGGTTTTGATGTTCCAGTTTGTGGTTTTTGTATGCAAGACATTGGTGTTCCCTTGCACAAAGTTATGATCCAGTTTGAACTGTGGTCTGGTGATGATGTGGTTAGGATGCGCCCTACTTTTCCTATAGTGGGCGTCTCCATGCTCATGGGAAATGATTTAGCTGGAGGTCGAGTATTAGTTACTCCTGACGTTACACCTGTCCCAGTATTGTACACAAGTCCAGATGAACAAGAGATCGTGTCAGAAGCGTCTCGCCTGGGCCAAAGACTGGACTGCTGCTGAGTGGTCCAAAGTTATGTTCTCTGATGAAAGTAAATTTTGCATTTCCTTTGGAAATCAAGGTCCCAGAGTCTGGAGGAAGAGAGGAGAGACACAGAATCCATGTCGCTTGAGGTCCAGTGTCAAGTTTCCACAGTCAGTGATGGTTTGGGGTGCCATGCCATCTTCTGGTGTTGGTCCACTATGTTTTCTGAGGTCCAAGGTCACCGTAGCCACCTACCAGTAAGTTTTAGAGCACTTCATGCTTCCTGCTGCTGACCAACTTTATGGAGATGCAGATTTAATTTTCCAACAGGACTTGGCACCTGCACACAGTGCTAAAGCTACTAGTACCTGGTTTAAGGACCATTCTATCCCTGATCTTAATTGGCCAGTAAACTCACCTGATCTTAACCCCATAGAAAATCTATGGGATATTGTGAAGAGGAAGATGTGATACTCCAGACCCAACAATTCAGAAGAGCTGAAGGCCACTATCAGAGCAAGCTGGGCTCTCATAACACCTGAGCAGTGCCACAGACTGATCGACTCCATGCCACGCCGCATTGCTGCAGTAATCCAGAAAAAAGGAGCCCCAACTAAGTATTGAGTGCTGCACATGCTCATACTTTTCATGTTCATACTTCTCAGTTGGCCAACATTTCTAAAAAAATGTAAGTAAAATTCTAATTTTCTGAGATACTGAATTTGGGGTTTTCATAAGTTGTCAGATAATCATCCCCATTAAAAGAAATAAACATTTGAAATATATCAGTCTGTGTGTAATGAATGAATGTAATATACAAGTTTCACTTTTTGAATGGAATTACTGAAATAAATCAACTTTTTCATGATATTCTCATTTTATGACCAGCACCTGTAGTTACTTTTGCCACAGAACATTGGTAAATTCAGGTAAGACGGAGCAGAAGATGGTGGCTTTAATTTCAGATTAGATCTAGAACAAGCCGAGTTCTGTGGACTTTAAAACATGACCAAAGTACAAAATAAGTAATTACGTTTATTTTCTTTTTGTATATACAGCGTCAGCAGATGAGATGTAGGTTTTAGTTTCTCCACAGCTAATAACTCCAACTAATGTAATTCAATTGATGTTGGAGAGGTTTGTGTGAGTGACGAGGATATTTATAAACTTCTTAGATTCTGGCTGAAATGCTCTGCTCTGGTGGTTCAGTCTGGTAGACAACCGCTTTTAGATTTTTGATTTATGGGTTCCAATCTTACCACCAAACCCCTTTTGGTTAAAATGGCACAACTGAAAAGATGAATGCATTATGAGAAATGCTTTGAGTGTGGAAGGTGCTGGTGGTTCAGTCTGGTAGACAGCTGCTCTCAAATGTCAGGGTTGTCAGTTCAAATCTTACCACCAAACCACTTTTGGTCAAATTGGCACAACTGAAAGATAAATGCACCCGGAGAAACAGTCTTTGGTTCAGTGTGGTAGACATCTGCTTTTAGATCTGAGGTTTGTTGGTTCAAATCTTACCACTCATACACTTTTAAAGTCAAATCAGATAAATGTGCCTGGAGAAATGTTCAAAGTGTGACAGGTGCTCCTGGTTCAATGGGGTAGACAGCTGTCTTTAGATCTGAGGTTTGCTGGTTCAAATCTTGCCACTGAAATATTTTTATTCAAATTGGCATAAATAAAAAGATAAATGTGCCTGGAGAAATGTGTATAATCAAAAAAGAGTTAGTGGTGCAGTTAGGTAGACATCTGCTTTCAAATTTGAGGGTTGAGGGTTCAAATCTTACCACTGCACCACTTTTAGTGAAATTAGCTAAATTAAAAAGATAAATGCGCCCGGAGAAATGCTCAAATTGTGACAGGTGCTCTTGGTTCAGTGGTGTAGACAGCTGTCTTTGGATCTGAGGTTTGCTGGTTCAAATCTTACCACTCATACACTTTTTATAGTCAAATCAGCATAAATATAAAGATAAATGCGCCCGGAGAAATACTCTCAGTGTGAAAGGTGCTGGTGGTGTGGTGGCTCTGTGCACGCATGCAAGGTGCAAGCAGTGCAACACCAGGTTCAATACCTGCCTCCTGCCAGTACCTGGATCATGCTAAACAGTCCCACAGTAGTGGGTCAGGGAGGAGGCCGTGTCTCCTCCCTGAAAAATTCTCATCTGAAAATGGAGGGTTATGGAACTTGACACGACATTTTCCGCCAGAAAAAGTAGGAAAATGCTGGGAAATATTTTGTCTTTTCAATGTCATTAATGCCTTTTATATCATTTTGTTTTTAATGACATTTCTGCAATAAAACTTTGTTCCTTCTTTACTTTACTTTACTTTGTATGAACACTTGACATGTCAGATAAACTTTGAAAACAAAATATTTCCCAGTATTTTCCTACTTTTTCTGGCAGAAAATGTCGTTTCAAGTTCCATAACCCTCCATTTTCAGATGAGAATTTTTCAGGGAGGAGGCACGGCCCCCTCCCTGACCCACTACTGTGGGACTGTTTAGAATGATCCAGGTACTGGCAGGAGGCACGTCTTGAACCTGGTGTTGCACTGCTTGCAGATTGCACCTTACAAGCAGTGCACAGAGCCACCACACCACAAGCACCTTTCACATTTAGAACATTTCTCCGGGCGCATTTATCTTTATATTTATGCCAATTTGACAAAAAGTGGTGCAGTGGTAAGATTTGAACTCTCAACCCTGAGGATTGAAAGCAGCTGTCTACCTAACTGATCCACCAAATCTTTTCATGCAGTAGTTTTCTCCGGGCGCATTTATCTTCTCAGTTTTGCCGATCTGACTAAAAGTAGCTCAGTGGTAAGACTTGAACCCACAACCCTCAGAGTTGAGAGCAGCTGTCTACCAAACTGAACCACCAGCACCTTCCATACAAAGAGCATTTCTCAAAGCATAGTTATCTTTTCAGTTTTGCCGTTTTGACAAAGTAGTTTACTGGTATGATTTGAACCCACAAACCTCAGATTTAATGGCAGCTGTCTACCTAACTGAACCACCAGAGCAGAACCCTTCAGTCAGAAAATAAGAAGTTTTTCCTGTCTTTTTGCTTTAATGTTTGTCGATACGACAAACGTCTCACTAAATACTTCAAGTAACGCCGCAACCTTTACTACTTCCACATTACAGCTATCTTTCTTTCTTTGTCCGAGGTTAGCGCACCTTGGGTTACATTTCCTCGTCGGTGGAGTGATCTTACCGTTTACGTAAAATATTTGATAATGTTCTTATAGAAACAATTCCTGAATGTTGTTCATACTGTGTTAATGCTACATGCTAGCCCATTACTGAAGTTTTAATTATGTATTTTAAGCTATTCATAAACATGATGGATGATGAGCATATTGCTTTATGCTAGGCCATTAGTAAGAAGGAGTGATTATTATTATCGTTTCATATATGATAGTAATTTTCTTTCACCCTAAAACTTAACTTAGGCGACACTTTCTTAGATTGTGACTAGGATGAGTGAGAGAAGTGGAGCATGCTCTATTCACACAAGGAAAGCTGTTGGTCAGGATACTTCGTGTTGTGCCATTAACTCTAAAATAGTTATTGAATCAAGTGTTACTTGTGTAAGTACAACTAGATGTTAAACAACCCATTAAAATGTTCTGATGCGTGCTCAATAATCCAGGTAGAAAAATCTAAAAAAGTTAAGTCAGGTCTTCTGGGCGTTCAAAAAAAAAAACAAAATAATTGTAGAAATGTTTCATCTTTCATCTGACTGAAGAAGTCTTTCGGATGAAAGACAAAACATTTCTACAATTTTTTTTGTTTTGTTTTGTGTTTTAAACATCCAGAGGACCTGACTTAACTTTTTTAAAACCCATTAAAATACACCAGGATGCAGGAAATGGCAACTACTTTATTCAAAATTTTCTGGGGGAGGACCCCCAGGCCCCCACCATTGTGTCAACACCCCCTCCCCCACATTACAAATATGCTTCTGACACTAATGGCCACCTTGTTGCTAACCATCTTCCAGAGCAGGACAGGCTCCAACTGGATCTCGCCCAGTCCAAAGCAGAACTCTTACATATAACATATCACACATCTCATGATCAAAAAGATTATTGTCTTTTTCATTTGAAGTGGGTCAAATCACTTATATTAAAAGTAAACTGATGGAAATTGTTGCTTTAATTTGATTCTTTTAATAAGCCATGTAGCTTGCTATGATCCCAGGTTTTGAACAGGAGTGATACTGGTGTGTGACCACAGCGTGCACATCTGATGTTGCTCACAGTGGTCCTCAATGCGCTCAGGGAGCTTGTGTTTGCCCAGACTCATGATAAATTACAGGGAACATTTAGTTGGTGATATCTACAGCTGTCACAAGGATTAAAAATGAGCTTTGACACGCACCTTTAGGTTCAAGAACATCTTTAACCCTAAAAATATCTGCATTAGGTAATTCACTGTATATTCTGGCTGCTTGTATTTTGCATGAAATGTTTCAGACAGGGTCCTCTGCCTTTGTATGTGTTGGATGAACTGGAAATGACTAAATGGATTCTGACTTTAAGAAGCATTGTAGCAGCTTAAACATGTAAATGTTTGTTTATTATCCACTTTAAATGTATTTTTTATTGTTATATTGAAATCGCTGTCATGTTAACTTTTTTTAATCAATACTGCCCTTTAATATAAATAAATAAATAAATAAAGCTTCTGTTCAAGAGTCAAACCCGTGTTTTAAATCTTGTACCAGAAGCAGTTGACTCTGTCCTGAGAGTAGTCAAACTGGACTGCAGAGCACGATCTTAGATCCAGGGTCCGAATGGGCTCCTCACACTGCAACAAGGAGATGGTTGACGTGTGAACACTGCAAGCTCAAATCATCCGTTTGCAGATTAAACAGTGCAGGTATCAAAATCAACACTGTGAAGCGATATCCAGCATGCATTGTCTCAGAACGGAGAAGATCCTCACCATTTTGTCTTTGAAGTATTTCAGTTCATATCGGTAGAGTGTGAACCACCTCTGTTTCCAGCTCTACAAAATTATACAAAAAAAAATATATATATAACCTCTCCTAGAGTCAGTTTGAACTCTAAACCAAACATCGACTAGAATCACAAGCTCGGTTATGAAGGGGTGCGATGATTACCATACAACAGTTCTTACCTTTACAAACGCACCTTGTTTCACCAGGTACCCCTCCTTTGTGCCAAGCTGTAAAGACATGTTTGTGTCAGTGGAAACTTGACACTACAGCAGTGAAGTCTCAGGATAAATGTAGTTAGAAAGCTGCCCGAGTAAGAGAGAAGCACTGTTTTCCAAAGCAGTGAAGGGAGACCAACAAGTCAAGTCACACAGGTGAGGGGGCATGGCTGAAAGCTTGGATCCAGTTTCAGGAGGAGTCATGATGCACAAAGGTCAAATACAAGCTCTGAAAAGCAACAAGCTGATCAGTCAATCAATGCAGTTGATCAGCATTTCCTGAGGCTATTTCTCTCTGAATTATCCTTTTAGCAGTAGGACTGGTCTTAGTGTAGTTCATAGTAAACAAAAGTTTGTAAATTGTTGATCCGAGGTAGTATTTGTCTAATTTACAACTTGGAAAGTACCAGAATATTCATAAAGTGTCCTGACACACTAACCTTTTGAAAAGTCCCGTCTAACAGCAGGTGTTATGAAAGAGGGCTGTGGTTATTTTCCGCACTTGTGCCTGCTAGTTATCTTTAGAGCATTTGCAAAAAAAAAAAGCTTCCTTGCAATTAAATTTAACTCACTTTTATGCACCTGCACGTTTTTGTCAAGTCAAAATGCCAGCAGTGAAGTAAGAATGCTGAAAAGAGGAGGTTTTGCTTTTTTAGCAACTGTAAAAGTACCAACTTTACTAGTATCTGAGTAATACTAGCAGTATCTGTCCTTTAATGTGGGACATGCTGGACTGTGTTTGTATTTACTGAAAAAAAAAAGAGTGCAAAGCAAAAAAATGTGTAGAAGGGATAAAGTTATTTTAAACGTTATTAATTTTGTGAGCTGAAAAGTACATTTCTGTTGTTCTCTGATCTTCTCCTGAACTTAGACATAATGCTTAATAGATATGAAAGTGTATTATACCGCAGGTGCAATAGCCACCAGATCATCCTGCGTGCGGCCCGTCTGTATGGCGGTGTGAACCCGCACAGACTCGTAGATGGACGGCTCCTCCACGTGCCACGGGTACGGACACTTGAGCACCATGAGTGTTCCTGATTCAAACACAGAGATGACCGATGGTAAAACATAAAGGAAAAGATGAGCACCGACAGCACAACGGACACGCATCTCTGATGTGGAAAGCATGCAGCCGTTTGTACCGTTTATGTATTCATGCATGGTCCAAAACCTCCTTTGAAAGAGCAACAAATTGCACAACAGTTTTACAGTTTTATTGTTATTTTTAATCAATATAAGTCAGAATTCATAACTAAATTACAAAATTTTGATGCATCACATTCTAAACTGCATCAAAATGTAAACAAATTTTTAAAATTACTTTGGAAAGATAATCTTATTTCAACAATTTTTCAGTCAGGTCATCTGGACGGTTTCTTTTTTTTTTGTGCTGAAACGTTTCACCTTCCATCCAGAAGGCTTCATCAGTCAAGGAAACATACAACACAAAAATGATTGGATTGATTGAAAGTGGAACAAACCAGTTATGTTGGTGCTAAGATGGTTTCTGGATAATCTTATTTCATTAAATAATTTATGAATTTGATTTATTACAACCTTAATGCCTTTTTAAGATTTTGGTACTTGCTTAAAAGAAAAGACAAAACATTTGACTTCTGTTTTTCCAAATTAAAAACAGACATACAGCAAGTAGGGGTGAGTAAAGTTTTAAAATAACGATACAATAGAATGGTCATCTGTACATTTTTTTGTTTCATCCTTCATCCAAAGGATTTCATCTGTCAGGAGCCACAACAAACTCAGTCCCACAAGCAGCACACTCACATAGTGGACCAACCAGTTTTCTGGTGATGAGATGGTTTCTGACTCTTCTGAGGCAGCCATAGCCAAAGTGGTTCAAAAACATCAAAGAAAAAAATAAAATACGTCCAAATGACCTGACTGATCTTTATTGTATTTTTATCTGGATTATTGAGAATGAACTTTGGTGTTTTGAACCACTTTGTCCATGGCTGCCTCAGAGAAGTCAACGGGGGAGAGGGTGGGCTCCAGAAACCATCTTTTCACCAGCAAACTGGTTGGTCCACTATGTGAGTGCGCTGCTTGTGGGACTGAGTTTATTTGTGGCTCTTCAGACTGATGAAATCCTTTGGATGAAGGACGAAACGTCTCATCAAAAAAGTAACTGTCCAGATGACCTGATTGAACTTTGTTGGATTTTTTTACCTGGATTATCGAGCATGAATTTTGACGATAAGGTAGAATATAATATGTTGTCCCTACAGGGAAATTTGCAGCTATCAGGCTCTTTGAGGCTTTGAACATAACTTGGTGTTTTTTTAAGCTGGTTGCTTTTTTCATCTATGACGGTTCTTAGATATCAATTATACATTTTACATCTCAAATTTCAGACTAAATAGTTCAGGTTTAGGTGGAAACTAGCAAGTTTTAAACCATCTGAACTGCATCAAACTCAAGATCGGCTCACTAATCAAACAGAAGTTTAGGAATTTAAGTTTTCTTTGCATTAAACCCATTTTGATTAGGACTGCTCATTAGGTGATGTGTTTGCAGATTTTTAGCTCAATCGTTTAAAGCTTTAAAATGTGAAGTGGGCCGCTTCAAGCAGTTTCAACTAGAGATAAAAAGTGTACAAAAAGAATAGTTTAAATGTTTGCAATGTAGCGAAGAGCTTAAATATTTTCTGAAAAAAAAAAAGTGTTTCCTAAATATTATAACAAATAAATTCCTCATAAGATCCCATGCTAACAATAAATTAATCTAAAATAAATCTAATCATGACCAGAAACACAATTTGATTTTTAAAAAACTAATTCAAACCATCCCATTTATTTCCCCAGACCTCTCCTAAGGGGACAATGACAATTTTTGACTTTTAAAACCTCTTGACTGAGTTGAAGTCCAACCAAGTGTGGCCCTTTGCAGCCATGTATATCTTTTTTTATCATATAAGTATTTGCTGCACTGAAAGACAAAATAAATAAAAGGAAATTGGAACAATCTAAATGGTCTTTAAAAATGTCAGCTTCAACTAGATATCATTAAAGAGTACTTGAGTATAAGTATGGAACGAATTAAAGCAGCGTTTGATTGGAAACAGAGGACTGAGGTGCGTACCTGTGTCACTCCCCAGCAGAGGCTGGTTGGCGAAGTGGTTGATGAAATCCTGAAAACTGGAGAACTCATTAAACCCGAACATGTAGACGTTGTCTCTGCGCGTCACTTGAAAATGCTTCACCGAGTCCTTCGCTCTGCGTTTAAACAACAACAAAAAATCAAACGATAGTGTTTCGTTTTTAACAATAATGACCAACAAAAGGGCACCAGCAAACTGTACATCAAACCGAACAAACATTTAGCTGAGATTTTTAAATGTATAATACTGTTGTAACGTTCCATTGTTGTTCCATCCATCCATTTTCTTTACCCGTTTATTCCATTTTGGGTCACGGGGGTCGCTGGTGCCCATGTCCAGCAATCACTGTGCGAGGGGCGGGGTACACCCTGGACGGGTCGCAAGTCCATCACAGGGCCACATAGAGACAAACGAGACAAACAACCATTCACTCTCTCACTCACACCTAGGGGCAATTTAGAGTTACGAATCAGCCTAACATGCATGTTTTTGGTCTGTGGGAAGAAACCGGAGTACCCGGAGAAAACCCACGCATGCACGGAGAGAACATGCAAACTCCACCCAGAAAGGCCCCCGGACCGGGGTTTGAACCAGGGACCTGCTCGCTGAGAGGCAGCAGCTCTACCAGTTGCGCCACCGTGTTGCCCCATTGTTGTTCCATTATTTTTAAATTAACATTTTATTTTAAATTATTATTCAATAATAGACCACAGAAAAACAAATGACTCATCTTTACTTTGATAAACTTTACATTATTTTTTAAAGGAAAGCAAATACTTTTGCAACCATGAGGAATAAAATTTCTATTTGAGTTTATAGCTGTAAGATTAAATCTGTTTTTAAAATTTAATTGTTGAAAACTATGTAAAAGTAAAACGAGTTGCTTGACAAACGGCAGGTTTCTGCCTCCAGCTGCTTTCAAGGCTAAAGGTTCAATGTTCTTTATTGACACTCGCATCACATGTGGTACATGAGGTGGAACAAAATTGTGTACTCAAGTTCCCAGTTACACCCAAAACAGCAAAAATATAAAGTATAAAAAAAGAAACAGTAAACAAGGATCTAAGATATATGCTAAACCTGTGGTTCCCAACTCTAGTCCTTGAGGAACACCATCCTGCATGTTTTAGTTGTTTCCCTGCTTTGACACACCTGATTTGAATGAATTGGTGATTTACAGGATTTAGCAGAACTTGAAGAAGTAATTAAATCACTGTGTGTTGAAGCAGAGAAACAACTAACACATACAGGATGTTGTTCCTCAAGGACCAGAGTCGGGAACCACTGCTCTAAACAATATGTAATATAATACAGTGTATTAAGAAGTAGCCTGAACATGAGTCTGTTGTGAGCAGATGGGTATGCATCAACATCAAGATCATGGAACCAACAAAAGCAGTTTGGTTAAAATGAGAACATTTTCAGGTGAAGTTGATCAACTCTGACTCGTCCAGCTGTTCTGCTTCCCAAAGACCATATTCTTCTTTCTTGATCTTATTAAAAAAAATAAACAGTGTTCATTTGAAGCACTGATTTACTGATTTGTTCTGTTAATCGTTAGTTGCAGCGTTGCAACCAAACCAGCATTAGTATTTGTGGATATTAAAGATCAGCCTTTATAAAATATAGATTTAAGCATGAATATATCTAGATAAATTGAACAGAGCGTGCTGGACAGACCCTGAACTCCTCCATCTCCTCTTGACTTCCGCCTGTTTGTTTTCACTGAATCAGTCCTGGTTTGATCAAAGAGATGAGCCAAGAATCTGTTTCTGCTTTTTGAGGAGACTTCCCTGCTGCGTGACTGACCTGACGGACAGAGCGAAACAACCTGGACCATCGTTACTGTTCCTCAGGAGGTAACTTCCATCCGCCCCGTTGGACAGGAGAAGGGCCTCTGCAGCGTGCCGGGACAGGTCGTAGTGGTACCACCTTCAGAAAGATCACAAAACCATCAGCTGAAGGGACACAGATGGAATCAGCTTCAGGAATCAGGAGTACAAACTTGAATCCAAACAGACACAAGCTGTGATTTAAATCAGCAGCAGATTATTTAAATTCAGCTCCACAATGGCAAAAATCAACTAGAGAAATTGGACTTCCTGTGAAAATTCAGTGTGAATGCAAATTGTAGAAGAACTTGCTAAAAAAAACAAACAAAAAAAAAAACAGCTGAAATTAGCTAAAAACTTGCTGAAATGTAGCTGAAATTGAAGAACAAGCCTAAGTTAGCAGAAGAGAGCAGAAAAAACAGATTTGCTGAATTACATTTAAATAAACAGAAATGATCACAGAAATGAGAAAATTAATTAAAAAGCTGAAATTAGCAACAACAAAAAAAAGGTGAAAAGTCAGAAAAGAGCTTAAACTACCAAGAGGAAGTGGAAGGAGCTGAAATGAGCTAAAATAAATGTGTAAATAGTTGAAAAAGCTAAATTTAGTGCAAAAAGGGCTAAATAGTAACTGAAATAGCAGAAAAAGCTGAAAAACAGCTGACATTAGCTAAAACAGGTTGAAATGTAGCTGAAATTGAAGAACAAGCCCAAGTTAGCTGAAGAGAGCAGAAAGAGCACACCTGCTAAATTAGATTTAAATAAGCAGAAATGATCACAAAATTAGGAAATTAGCTTAAAAAAAAGCTGAAATTAGCAACAACAACAAAAAAGCTGCAAAGTAGCTAAAAAGGTAGAAAAAAGCTTAAACAACCAGGAGGAAATGGAAGGAGCTGAAATGAGCTAAAAAAAAAGTGGAATTAGTTGAAAAAGTTAAATTTAGCACAAAACAGTGAAAAAGTATTGTATCTGAAACTGGCAGAAAAAAGCTGAAAGGAGCTGAGATTAGCAGAAATAAGTTAATTAGGCTGAAAGTAATAGACATTACCAAAAATAACTTGAATTTATCTGAAAACCGCTGAAATTAGCTGCAAAATGCTAAAAAAAAAAGGTAGCTGATAATGTAGAATAAGCTTAAATTAGCATAAGAAAGCAGAAAGAACATATCAATGGGATTTACCTGTCTAAATAAAGGTTGAATGAATACGTTTACCCAATTAGACTGAAAGAAGCGGAAATGAAAACACAATCGTGGACATATCTGAAAAAAGCTGAAATTATCACACACAAAAAACAGCTTAAAAGTAGCTAAAATGTTCTAAAAGAAGCCTGAATTACCAGAAGGAAGTGGAGAGAGACAGTTAAATGTTGTAAACAGATCTAAAGATTTGAAGGATGGAAAATGAGCTCAATTAATTTCCTATGAGAAAAAAAATTGGCAGAAAAAGCTAAATATTTCAAAAAGCTAAAGTTGCACAAATATCAAAAATCATAGCACCGTTCTCCCGAACGAGCTGAAGGTTTTGATATTTGTTGAAATAGCACATTTGTGGAACTAGAAAAATGCCGAATAAGATACAGAAGAAAAATGGATCACAATAGTGTGAATGCTTCATAAGCGTTGGCGCAGACTAAAAACTGGTTTCAGAAACTTGGATCTACATTTCTTTTCCCACTATTGTTCTCGACCTCAATGACAGCAGATCACACCACCCTGATGTTCCCCATCTGATCCAGTTCAAAGCTGATCTCCAGATTTAATGAGTTTGAATTTATCATCAGGTCCGTGGAGCCTTAGGAGGGCTCATCTCTGTCCTGCTGACGGAAACATTTTCACCATAAAACACTCCAGCAGATGTTAAAACCTTCCTAACATGTCTGAAGATTTCTCATTAACTCCGTTTGAAAAGCTTCAGGAGCTGCATTCCTCTTTGACTCTTCTTCCATTTTAAAACTCTGTAAATAAGGACGTTCTTTATACTTGTAATTAAATTTAATTTGTTTGACCGACACCGTATAAAGCCCAACCACTTAGACAATGTGGAAAAACAGAAACTTGCGACTAAAATAAGAAACTTTCATAAGTGTAACTGACAGATGTGAAGGAAACTGGTCAAGGGAATGTGAAAGTTCCTCATTTGCATTCATATTTATGGAGGTTTCTTAAAATAAAAAATAAAAAAAACATCTCAGAAAAAGTGAGATGTTAAAAGACAAAAAAGCTGAGATCAGCCCACATTTCTCTGTGAAAACATCCTGAAGGGTAAACAACGGGATCAGCGGCCACATCTGGTGATTACACTTCTGCAGCCTCTCAGAGCTGCAGCCACGTAACCTGAAATATCACCTGCAAGAACCAACTTTTTATGTTTTAAATCCATTTATTACACATATCAGAACAAAATAATTATATTGATTTCTGTCAGCAAAAACATCTGCTTCTCACAGTTCGACTTAATGTCAGCAGTCTGGTTTTAGTTTGTCCTGTTATGGCAAATTGAACTATGAATTAAAAAACAATGGTTACAAGAAGACTTGATATTGTGCCATAAATGCTTCCATTTTAATGTAACACGACTTTAATATACAAAAACAAAATCTGAGGTCAGACAAGATAGAAATAATTGTCCTAAAGAGATACATTTTAATTTATTGCCATTATTGTGCATTGCTAACTTTTGTTTACTAAATCCTAATCAAAAGAAATAGATGCGATCAAACTGTAAAAATTATTGAAAGTTTTCTCTGAAAACCAAGAAAGTGCAATAAATCTGAACAGCAAGATAAAATTATAATCAGTCAGCATGAGTGATTTTAGATTTAATCATTTCCTTCCTGCTGCAAGTCAAACTTCTCATGAACGTAAAAATCAGAACGTCAGGCGGTCTCACCCTAAAGTCTCCAGCTCGTCGCTCATGTCCTCGTTGGAGGCATCACTGTAGACGCTCATGTCTCCTGTGGTCTCCTCAGAGGTCAGAGATCATCTGAAGCTGCTGCAGCTGAAAGAGAAGGAAGTGAAAGGACTCGGTCCGATTCAGACACGCCCAAGAGGAAATGAATGCTCGCGTTTAGTTTTTGTAGTTTGACAAATAATTAATTCAACAAACTGACTGTAACTGTCTGAATAGCATTATGTAATTTACCTCCTTTTCTATTCAAAATGTTTTTTTATTTATTAAAAATGTGCTAATATGGTTCAACAAATTAACCCTCGCTCACCTAACAAAAACAGGAACAGCTGAAGACGACACACACTCCATTACAAATAAATACATTAAAACCAAATGCACACCTATTTGATTAAATACTGAAGTGGTAAAAAAAATAGAAAAAAATGTACAATACAAACTCAGTTTATATCAAAGCTTTTTATGTCACATCAGAACATCAGACAATGGTGGTTTTATGAACATTGTTAAGGGTTTGGGGTTCTTCTACAGAAAAGAAAGCACACAAAGAAAGGACGAACTTCACGACATCCAGCAAAGGGTGACAGAGGACTTACACCTTGACTGAGGACTTCAATGTCTTCTATAATATTGACACTATTCCTCGTTTAAACCGGGACACTTGTGTATGGTGAAAATTAAGAAGTGTCTTCTGACATCAGCCTCGCTCGTTGTTCTTGAATCTTTACCAGGAGTTGAACAACATACCGTACTCGGAGACACTATGTAGCTGTAAACAGTGTGAGAGAATAAACTGTAAATTTGGAGTTTATTAAACATTGTGATCTTAAGTTGTTAAAACAACTGTGAAGCCCAATTACTTCATTTCCTTTGAAGAAGAAACAGTGAAGCTTTAACTAAAAACTTTACTTAATCCACAAAAGCAACATATCGTTTTAATTGATACAGTCATGGAGCAACATTTCACTTCCTTCTATTTCAAATGACTCCACTCCTTTTTGGGTAAAAAAACAAAACACAAAGCAAGAGGCAGTTTTTATCCAAAAAGGGGCGGAGCATTCAATTCATTTCAGTTCATTTATATAGCACCGTCACAACAGAAGTTGTCTCAGGGCACTGTACAAAAACATTCACATACATTATAAAAAACCAGTTAGTAAAAGTTCTGTATCTAAGGAAGCAGCAGATCGAGTTGAATCTTCACTTCGTCAGTCTCCCATCCTGAGCAAGCACAAAGGCAACAGTGGAAAGGAAAAACTCCTTTTTAACCAGAAGAAACCTCCAGCAAAACCAGGCTCAGGACGAGAAGCCATGTTTTGACCAGCTATGGTTTGAGAGGACAGGAAGAAGAAACAGAGAAACATAGGTTGGCAGGTTCAGGTGCACTTTCTACTTGAAGAAAGGCAAATAAAAAAAACATGATAAGGATAGAAATAAATACAAATACAGAGAAGAGCAAGTAAAGACAGCAGCAGAGTGAAGAAATGTGGTCAATGTGTCCTCCAGCAGTCTAAGCCTATAGCAGCATAACTAAGGGATATCTCAGGAAACCCCATCCAACCCTAACTATAGGATTTATCAAAAAGGAAAGTCTTAAGCCCAGTCTCAAAAAACTGGTCAATGTGTCAGCCTCACGGACAGAAACTGGAAGTTGGTTTTACAAGAGAGGAGCCTGATAACTGAAAGATCTTCCTCCCATTCTGCTTTTGGAAACTTTAGGAACCGCAAGTAAAACTGCAGTCTGAGCGCAAAGCGCTCTGTTAGGAGTGTATGGCGAAATAAAATCTGTAATAGATGGAGCTGGGTTGTTGAGGGCTTTGTATGTTAGAATATTTTGAATTATTTTATGAATTTGACTGGGAGTCAATGGAGAGAAGCTAAAACGAGATAGATGATCTCTCCTACTAACTCCAGTTAAGACTCTGGCAGCAACATTTTGGATCAACTGAAGACATTTTAAAATAAGTCTTTGGACACCCAGAACAATTGCAATAGACATGCAACAGACATGACAAATACATGGACCAGTTTTTCTGCATCATTTTTAGACAAGATCTTCCTAATTTTAGTGACATTATGCAGGTGGAGTAAAACGTTCCTTGCAACTTTTTCATGTGGGGATTAAAAGACATATTCTGATCAAAAATAACACTCAAGGATTTTTACATTGGAACTGGAGGCCATATGCCATCCAGAGAATGTGAGGCTGCAAAATGTATTCCTAAAATACTCAGGTTCAAAAACCACAACCTCTGCCTTGTCCAAGTTTCAAAGCAGAAATTTAAGGGTCTTCTAGATTTTCAAGTCTTTAAAACATGCTTGTAATTACAGTAACTGATTAGATTCATTGGGTTTCCTGGATAAATATAACAGAGTATCATTAGCCCATTTAGTTTGCTACTCCACCGTCCCTAGCTGTTTTTTTTTTGTTACCTTTCCTTTAAATACGATTTGATTTTCACTTGTTAAAAAATTCTCAATTTGTACGCATCCTTTATGATCGTCTTTTGTCTTTGTTGTCCACTGTTATCACTTTTAAATTCAGGTCTCTTGTACACGAGTCCCCAAGGTTCAATTGGATTAACCTGTATAAATAAAGGTTGAATGAATTAATTAAAATGCATTCTGTACCGTTTAAAAACTTTACCTTACCTAGCATCAAATAAGTGAGTGTTGCTCCAAGTTTATCCCCTTTATCAAAGCTCAACTACTTGCTGCTGTATTCTGATGCATTTCAAGTTTGACATATACACAGTAGGTATATACTTTTATTTTTTCAGAGTCCGAAAATGCTAATTTTTGCAAGTCATTGTGCATGATTTCAGTTACTCATTTTCAACGCCAACAAACGTCATTTTAAAGTTGGGGAAAGTTTTAAGATAATTTCAGTTTGTGATGCAAAGTGATCTCATTTCCAATAATAATAAAAAAGTTTAAAAAAAAAACAACAGCATTCTTGCATTTAAAAAGCCTTTAAGTGCATTTGGAAGGATTATGTTTTATATCAAGTCGTTTTCTTCCACTCACCTGCTTATGATGAGCTATAGCACACACCTAACAAAAAATACCTTCAACAAATCAGAAATTAAATGTTATTAATAATGTTACACAAATCTGTCAGTTTACAGCATTGAACTGCACCATAAACTGAAATTACCAACCCCTCCCTTCCCTGCAGGCTGTTCCAGCACACACTGAGAAGGTTGCACAGAGTTCAAACTATTTATTAATTGAAAAGTCAGTTGATTATTAAAAATGTGACAAATCCTGTACAAAAACACGAGTTCATACACATAATTCTGTAGCCAGTGGAGGTTTTAAAGCAGCAATCTGATGATCCTGGAGATTGAAAGGTGTCGTTCTTTATTTAAAACTGAAATGCTTTCGTCTGTATTGAAACTGGAGGAATGAGGCACTTAAACACCTGAGTGGTTCTGCCTGAAACCACCAGGACCTGGTTTGTAGTCTATATTCTATATTTCCTGTAAAAAAAAAAAAAAATTGATATGAAATCAGATTACTGGTTAAATAATAATCTGAACAAGAGAACAGTAAATTGTTCCAAATTATTCCTACAGCTGCACAGACTTTGTTTAATCTTAATTATTACGACCGTCCAGCTCAGCTTTACCTTCGTTTTCTGACGTCACATCCTTCATGTAATCTGAAGCTGCTTCTGATTGTTGGTTACAACAAATAAATAAAACGCACGCATCCAAAAGGAAGTTCCACTATTCCTTCGTTTACCCCAGCTGAGCAGGTAAACAAAAACAAAAAAGGTCATAATCAGCTGACAGATATGTAAACACATTCCAACCAGCATGTCAGTGTTTGGTTATCAGTCAGTTGATATAAACAACACAAGAAAATATGCATATTTATTTTTCATGATGAGGTTTTTAGATGCTGGTTGCGTTTCGTTATGTGTGATTGGATCAGTCCTCTCCACTTGGAAAAGCATGAGTGTGAAATAGTTTATTGCACCAAGGGTCTTCAAATCCTTCAAGTCCATTTACCCCAGTTCCGCCCAATTGTCAGTTTGTGTTTTCCATGTGGGGGTCAGGACACCACATCGTTCATGCTGGACTCGAGGCCGGGGTTGTCCGCGCACACCGGCACTCTGCTGGCTCTGGAGTGTTTCAGGTTCCAGTGCTGCATCCTCCTGTGGTACCGCTCTGCATTCGCCTCGTCTTTCTGAGCTGATGTCAGCGCAGCGGAGGAGCCGAGCGTGTTGTGCAGAACCCGAAACAACAACCTGCAGGAGAATACACACACAGCTCAGACTTGTTTCAAATCTGCTTCAAGAGCTTTGACTCCACATGGTGCGTTCTGTTAAACACTTGCTGATAACGAGAGTACCAAAAACATTTTTTTTTTAGATCAGGTGCGTTTGTCTGCAGATACACACCCGGCATCAACACACAGAGGCCTGTGAGCTAAACAGAATCATTACATCTGAAGAAGTTTCTGTAAAAATAATACAAATCAATCAAACCATTTAAAGACCAATCAGACTGTTGAGACTTTGAAATCTTTGCAGAAGACTCGTTTGTATTCCTTGGCATTCGATCCACGCAGAGTCTGAGAACAAATTTTGAGCTGATTTTATTGTTGTTGTGCATTTACTGTATGTCTTTGAGTGGCACTAAATGCATTTTTTATTATTTTTATCCGTCTTAACTGTAAAGCACTTTGGGCAGCTGCTGTTGTTTTTATGTGCTATATAAATAAATTGACATTGACATTTTAAAATTTGACACAACTTAACCTTTTTTGTTGTTATCTACCTGGACGATTGAGCTTACAACCCTTTTTCTGAACCACTTCAGGCTGTTTCTGTGAGTACAAGTTGGCCACCTGGCCTAAAACATTTGATTGTTGTGCGCGATTGATTTTTTGGACGGGCATGTTTCGCATGTGTTAAAAGCCTATTTCTGAGATTACAAAAGGAGGTTGGCTTGAAACACAGCAGTGAAGGCTACCTATGGGACAGATCTGTTTGGCAGGAGGAAGTCCTCTGGATGGGGGACGAAACGTTTCTCTGGTCCAGATGACATGATTTAACCTTTTTTATATATTTTTTTTATTATTATTATTATGGGGTGCACAGATTGCAGTTTTCTGGACAATCACCAATTTCTATAAAGTCTGATCTGCCGATACCGATTTTGTTTTATAAGCGACACTGTCAGGTGTTATAAGGTCACAATGCACCTTCAATTTTCCAATCTTATTTTATTGAAAAACTGAACAATATCCTAGAAACAGTGCAAACTTGTTTCAACTGGCCATGAAGTAGTGCTTTGAAATATAAATGAAGTTAAGACAATTGTTGTTAAAACAAACAAAAAAAAATCTGTAAAACTGGTTTCTTGTGCAAGTATCTGCCAATTTCCGATTTCCCAAAATTAAGGAAATCGGGCCGATAAATTGGCCATCCGATTTATCAGTGCACCCCTAATTATTATCATTTTAAATTTTATTTTGTCCTCTTTCAGCTGCTCCCTTTCCTCAGGGGTCACTACAGCGAGCAAACTTGAATGATGATTTGGCAATTGTTTTACGCCGTACGCCCTTTCTGATGCAAGCATCAAGCTACCACAGCTCATGTGTGGAGCAGAGGGCTGCCATCTAAGGGGAGCAGGAACTCAAGGGCCCACAGCGGGGCAAATAAGGGTGGAAACAGACCTTTCTCATATAAATACTGTTAACGGTCCGGGGATTCAAACCTACAACCACCCAGTTACAGGCTTGCCTTCTCAAATCTTATCTAAACTTCAAAGGTTCAGGGAGGGATTTGATTTTTGGGCAGTGCAACATCCATCCCACACAGCTGGTGAAAAAGAAAATACCTTCTAATCATAGATTATTATCACCAGATGGATTATTTCTAAACGAAAATAAGCTCAAAAATGTGTGAGTAGGTTTATCTGTACCTTGGCAACAGAGCGGTGACTATAGTGACAGCACAGACGATGTAGAAGAGAGGCTGTGACAGCTGTTGTGTTTCCACCCCGAACAGGTTGGTGGGGTTACCGCAGACCACACAGAAGGCACTGAAGGGCAGCGTGAAGACGAAGTACGAGCCGGCGCTGAGCACCAGCACCAGCACGTGGATCCACGTCTGTGACAAAAACACTTTTAATCAGTTTGAACTGGAATTAATGTAACGTAAACGTTTTAACCATAGTGATTCTGACCAGCGTGTTACTCTCGATGACTTGGTGCAGCAGGATGATGAAGAGGGCCGAGGTGTTGATCGGCGAGCCGAAGGACAGATCCCCAACGTCCGATCCAGCCAGCGCCTGACGAAAAAACATCCCATTAATTTTACAGAGGTGATAAATAAAATAAATAAGATGTGATATGGTGAAATTTCCTCAAAGTGAAGTTTTATTTAAAAAACAACAAATACTTACAAAGTAAGGAATGAAAAAGCAGATGAGACTTTGGTAAAAGGCATCAAGGACTGAGATCCAGAACGTGGAGGAAACGTAGATCTGCAGGGAAGCATCTGTTAGTCTGGTTTGTTTTTTAAAAACACAGAAGATTAGGCAACAAAACATAAAACAGAGTTTGGACCGAAACCAACGACTGTTAATCTAGTATGTGTGTGCGAGTGCCTGTTTGTGTTACATTGTACCACAACGCACCAACTAACCACATCTGTAAACTTATTGAGCCACGTTAATACAACAAAGGCATAAAACCAATTTGAAGCTTTCAAAATACGCTAGCTTAATCAGCACAAACACAATTTTTTTTTAAAAACAGATCATCAGCTTATAAAAAGATGAACAAAGTGTCTTTTGTTGTTCAAAACTAGACAGGATCCTACAAAGTTCAGTCAGGTCGTCTGGACGGTTTCTTTTTTTGCCGAGATGTTTCGTCCTTCATCCAAAGGACTTCATCAGTCCGAGGAGCCACAAACAGACTGAGTTCCACAAGCAGCACACTCCCATAGTGGGAAAAAACAGTTTGGTGGTGATAAGATGGTTTCTGGGGCCCGCCCTCTACCCCGTCAACTCCTCTCAGGCAGCCATAGTCAAAGTGGTTCAAAATATCAGGGTTAATGCTCAATAATCCAGGTAAAAGAATCCAACAAAGTTGAGTCAGGACATCTGTAGGCCTGTCACGATAAACAATAAATCAATTAATCGCATGATAAATTAAAATTATCAACCTCATTTTCATTTATCTGCTCTATCGTTTCTTTGTGTCTCTCTCTTTCTACTGAAGACACTGGATGACAAAAATCTCAACTCCAGTGCTCTTCACTGACCCCTCCCTTTCTCTTTAAAATTCGTTTTAACTGTACAAAAACGTTTTTTTGGATTGTTAAAAGCAGATAAGCTGAGAAGCTAAGTTACGAGCTAAGCTAACAGGCTGACCTCGGGGAATAAAAAGTTCTTGCTGAAGCGCCAAAATTCACGGTTGAAACCCGTGCCTTCGTGTAAAGTTGTTTTTCTCTGCAAAAAGAAGCTGAGAACTTGTTTACCGATTTTTTTATTAAAAGCTTTGTGTGAAAAATGCTATGCTAAAGAGCTCAAACCACACCGCGTGTCCGCCATTTTGAGAACCGGGAAAAAAGGAAGGGGAGACAGCCCATGTCACGTCAAGGGGCCTCCCTCCCATTTTTCTTAAAGAGACACGATGCTCGCTTCCTCACTAGCCATCCTTCAGTTCAAACAGTCATACTGTATAAAAAGGTACTACACATAAAACAAATTAACCGACATTTCTTCTTAAATTTCACAGTAATTACAAATTATTGTCAAATTTCAAACAATATTATTGTTTATTGAAATAATTTCGAAGACAATTAATCGCCCAGCAAAATTTGTTATTGTGACAGGCCTAGTCATCTGGACGGTTTCTTAATTTGTTGAGACATTTTGTCCTTCATTCAAAGGACTTCATCAAGCATGAACCTTGATGTTTTGAACCAATTTGGCTACGGCTGTCTGAGAGGAGTTGACAGGGTCGAGAGCAGGTCCCAGAAACCATCTTATCACCAGCAAACTGGTTTTTCCACTATGGGAGTGTGCTGCTTGTGGGACACAGTTTGTTTGTTGTTCCTCGGATTGATGAAGTTCTTTGGATTAAGGATGAAACGTCTCAACAAAAAAATAAATCGTCCAGATGACCTGACTCAATTTTGTTGGATTTTTACCTGGATTACTGAGCATGAACTTTGATGATAGACAGGATCCTGTTTACGGGCATTGCCACAATGCATTTTTGGAGATGTGGGACCTTAAGTCCGGTCTACTCTCCCAGGCAGTTTCTTTCAAACATAAAATAATTAATTACAGCTAAACAAAATAGAAAAATTGATATCTCAACATTCAGCAGCAATTAAGAACTCTGTGAATCGATCAACGTAAACACCAAAAACTACATATCTGAAGTAAATATACTTTTTTTTTTTTTTTTAAACAAAGAGCAATATCCTAGATGTTTACATGGGGTCGGGCTGGACCTAAATCATGTTCTGGAACACGATGGGGATACTGGTCCTGCAAACCTGCAGGTTTCGGATCTATACATTGTGCTTTTTCAGACGCATTAGAATCACCTTGGAAGTTTGCTCAGCCTTGTAGAGCTCAGGCAGCTTCATCAGAGCTTCTGCAGGCCTGTCCTGGTCCAGGATGCCGTAGATGAGAGGAGGAACTGAAGTGAAGACCAGGTTGAAGAGGATGAGCACCCAGGCGTTGATCATGACGCTTCCAGAGAAACCACAGAAGAACTGGTACCAGAAGAGCAGATTCACGTACATCTGCAGACACAAAGAGGCTCAGAATCAGGACTGTCAAGGTCTGTAGAACATGATCAACCATCTGGAGAAAAAAGTATTTTTTGCAAGTACAAAAACAGTTGTCTTTGTATTTAGGAAATATAAAACAATAGTCAGGATTCAGGGTTAAATGTATTAAGAGCCAAAGTGCCAAACAGCCCCCACAATGAAACTACTTTATAAAAGTTTTTACAAAGCAGAGGGCTTCTCACCACGTTCTTGTAGATGAAGTAGAGGATCATGTTTGCGAGACGATGGCAACACCAGTGGCCATGAACCAGCAGCAGCTTCTTGAGGTGTTTGAATCTGGAGATGGCAAAGTCACTGGACATCACAGCCTGGGGACCACATGTTTGGGTAAGTAAAGAGCAGATTAAGAAGATTTGAGATGTAACATTTGAATTAATGATGCATCGACTTTCATATTATTTTTAACGTTTGTCAGAAGGAGCTTACCTGCATTCCCTCCTGACCAGAAATCCCGATTCCCACATCAGCCACCTGGATCATGCTAACATCGTTAGCTCCATCACCTTAAAACACAAACCCTCTTCAGACAAATGTGCATGAATAAACACGAGGAACAATTTCCTCTGTTATTAAACATGTTTATTAATTACATTGTTAATTCAAGTATTCTTTGAAGCAGTCTGTCCTTACCCACAGCCAGGGCCATGACACCGAGCTGGTCTCGGATCAGATGGACCATCTTGCTCTTCTGTAGCGGGGTGGACCGACAGCAGATTACTGCCTTGCATTTCTGGCTCAGCTCCAGGAAGCTGCCTTTCAGCTCGTCCTGCAGAGCCCACTCTAGTGTCCGGCCATCGATAACCAGGACAAAGCTGGTGGCGCTGCTCGAGGACGATTCGTCTGTCCGCTCCATCAAACCGTCTCCACCACTCTGGACTTCAAGGATGAGCTCCTCGAGTAAAGCTGCGCACGAATCCTGCAGGAGAACATAAAAACAGAGTGGTTATGGATACAACACATTTCATTACAAGTTAAATTTCATTATGTTTCAAGTTGAAATGTGTGACGTTTGTTAAAAATGAAGTTGATGAGACAAAACAAAACAATTTTTTCTAACTTTTCAGTGTACTGGGTGTTATTTCATATTTATTTAACATTTAATTAAAGTAACTGGTGGTATTTCTATAGTCTTCTGTGAGGTTCAAGTTGCTGATAAATCAAAGGAAGAGACATTATTGTAACTACTTTCAAAGAAACTCATTTGACAGTTTGTAATTAAACTGGAAACGTAGAAGCACCTGAAATGATCCAAACATGTCGATAGCTGAGCTTCAGGTACTGACCTTACTTCCACAGTTTGCCGTCAACAGCTGGTCGTCGGAGCGCAGAAGTTTACAGGCGTTAGCCACGTTGACAGCCGTCTCCTGTTTGTCTCCGGTGAGAACCCAAACTTTGATCCCCGCCTTCTGAAGAGCTTCGATGGTCTCTGGGACGTCCTCCTGCAGTCGGTCTACGATCCCTGTGCAGCCTGAACGCACGAAGACAACAGAAGCGTTACGTGCTGTTTCTCTGATGCAGAGCTGGCCGTTCGTGTGTCGGACCTCGTACCAAGCAGGTTCAGGTCCGTCTCCAGCAGCTCGGCAGACTCCAGCAGCAGCTCCTCTCTGTTCTCGATGCTGCTCTCCGCCAACAGCTGCCGCTTCAACCACACAACATACTCCTCCTCCTCTAGAACCTGATCCAGGAACCAGAAACCAGAAACCAAGGTTTTTTCTGTTGATTTTAGCTTCTAAATGCTGTTCTGCTGGTTTGATATTCTAGCTGCTGTTCTACTGGGTTTAGCTTCTAGCTGCTGTTCTATTGAGTTTAGCTTCTAGCTGCTGTTCTGTTGGTTTTAGCTTCTAGTTGCTCTTCTGTTGTTTTTAGCTTCTAGCTGTTTTGTTAGTTTTAGCTTCCAGCTGCTGTTCTGTTGGTTTGAGATTCTAGTTGCT
>NC_056518.1:26817262-26878442 GCF_014905685.2 Nematolebias whitei | reverse complement strand
TGTTCTATTGGGTTTAGCTTCTAGCTGCTGTTCTGTTGGGTTTAGCTTCTAGCTGCTGTTCTGTTGGTTTTAGCTTCTAGCTACTGTTCTATTGGGTTTAGCTTCTAGCTGTTCTCTAGGTTTTAGCTTCTAGTTGCTGTTCTGTTGGTTTTAGCTTTTAGCTGCTGTTCTGTTGGTTTTAGCTTTTAGCTGTTCTTCCGTTGAGTTTAGCTTTTAGCTGTTATTTTGCTGGTTTAAGCTATCAGAAAAGATTTTTCTTGAGTTTATTTTAAATAATTATATACAATTATTACAATAATTATATACAGCAAATATTAAAAATAAAGAGTAAATATGCAGACAGACAGAAGTACAATGGATCTTCTGCTGCATCAAGATCCTTAAAGAATTAAAGGCCTAGCATTCCTTGAAGGGCTACAGTTCACCCACCGCCTTTCAACCTCTACATTCTAAAAGTTTTATTAAAGATATTCTGCTGACAGTGTGTTGACTGTAGCAGCTGAAGCCAAGGTTTTATGTAAAGAGCTTGTGCAATGTGCTGCACTCAGATGACCTGTTGGAGATGACCCTCAGCTACTTCCACACAAAATTTCAGTTCAAAATCTGTAAAATTTGCTGCGTTATTGCCATTTTTGTATTAAATAAAGTTGTTGGCTGTTGTGGCCATCTTGTACTGGGTTGAATCCAAATCCTAATTAGTGGTAGTTTTAGATGATCCAGTGATTACTTTCTGAAAGTTTAATTAAAACCAGTACAATGGATCATTAGATATTCTCCTAACAGAGTTGACTCCAATAGTTAAAGGTAAAGTTAACATTAAACTTAAATTTAACATTATTTATAATATGTTATAACTTGCATAGTTGTTTTGAATGTTGTTTTTCCTTAGACGTTTTTACCTTTGTAGCGATGCAGAGTGTGCGGAGGCCCTCTCTGGCATAAGAATCCAGATGTTTCTGGGTTTGTTCTCTGACGTGACTGTAGATCTCCTGTTCTGCACCTGGAAACAGAAATCTCAAGCAGTCTAATATCAATCGTTCTCTACATCAGTCAGGACACACAACTATTCAGCCAGATTTGGAGAGCTCAATATTTCATCCCTTCAGATTTTACCTTTAGGCGTTTCAGCCAGATCCATGATGACGGAGTCGGCTCCTTTGGTGTAAACCACCACCTGTCCTGTGAGGGGGTGTCGGACCACCACAGACATCCTCTTCCTGTTGGAGTCGAAGGGCAGGATGTGAAGCAGCTGCACTGACAGAGAGTCGATTCCCGGCAGCTCCACCAGCAGGCTCTCAGCAGAGCGACCCCTCAGGGTGCAGTGGTACGCTCGAGCTGCGTAGACCAGCGCCGCCTCATCGGGACTCTCCGCCTCGTAGAGCAGCTCATCGTCACTGTCCTCCAACTCAACATCTATGTTCAAGTCCTTCCCATCCTGCTTGGGCCCATCACCTTTTGCATCCACGTGAACTTCCAGCTCTTCCTGGTCCTCCATATTTACAGAATTATCTCCGTCTCCTTTTGCTAAAAGGTCCACTTGACCTTTGTTGGTTTCCTGGTTGCTCTCCGGAGCAGAGTGTGACCCGTTTGTGCTGTTGTTTGTGGGAAGGGGGAACGTGAAGGAGCCAGTCTTCCCCCGAGTGAAGAGCCTACTTGTGAAGCTGCGAGGGCTCCCTTTGATTTGGGGAGGGTAGAAGCTGAGACGTTGGAACATCAGCTTAATTTCCTCAAGAGACTTCAGAGGAGTTTGTGCTTCAGGCACCTGGAGGGAAACGAGAACAGGACGTTAATTACCAAAAACTGAACAGCTCAACACAGAGCCGCTTCAGGAAATACACAAGCCCCTTCACTTCATGTAAGCTTTACTGAGTTACAAATTAATTTAGTAGTTTTGTGGCAAATGGTGTGCATCTTTTCATTGATTACTCCGTGAAAAATTGTAATAAACCATTTTAAATTGTAAATTAAACAAACTATCAAAGTGCAAGAGAGTGCAAGAGAATTCTCTCTGTGATGGGTCTGACTCACCACATGGCGAGGCTGGCTGGGCGAGGAGACCACCACACTGTTACAGATGGCGAGAGCCAAGAAGAAGTCGGTGATGTAGGTGAGCTCCAGACTGGATAACGTCTTAGAGGAGCTGTCTCTCAGATACAGCACAGAAGAGCAGAGACAGTTCAACTTCCTGACCAGCTCCGGGTCAGGGACCACGTCCTTCGCCTGAATGAACACGAACACAAAGCTGCAGATCAACTCAGTTCTATGACTTCAGATCAAACTGTATGATTTCATGAACTTGTCTCTGAAAAAGGAGAACCCCGGCTGCCGAAAGGATTCAGCTCCAAGGACCAGTACTGCTGCAACAATTAAATAAATTACTTTAAGTCTATAAAGTCTAAGCCTCAGGAGAGAATATATTCAGGTTCTTCAGGTTGGTTAGGTTCTCCTGAGTTGGACTTTTGAGCAGAACAATCCAAGATCCTTAATTATTTTCCCTTAAACAACTTAAGTGTTTTCAGAATCAGTCATGCTGAAAGGTGAACCTTCATCTAAGAGTAAATTCTCTGGAAGATTGAAACAAGCTTTCCAAATAAAGCTCTTTTTAAAAAACATTTATTTCTTTAATTCTAACCAGGCTTCTTACTGATGAAGAAAAACCTCCTCAACATGATGCTGTCACCACCGTGCTTCACAGTGGTGAGGCAACAATGTGCTTCACGGATGGCATTTCTGTCATCCTGAACAAAATGAAAGGTGTTAATTGGCAGAAGATTTTGCTTTTTCTTTAATTACCAAGACATGTTCAGTCTTAGACCCATCTGATCTCCTTCCAATAATTTTGAGGCTCTACAAGACTTTTAGTGACGACTTTTCCACAATGTCTAACTTTGTATATTTTCATCAGTCTGAGATTTTCATTTACAGATTTTCTTTGACTTTGAGTTTTGGTGGAATCCAGCTTTTATTTGTTTTTAAACGGATTGGTGTTCTAAGAGTTTTAGATACTTTTTGTACAACCAAACTCAAAATAAAAACCTAAAATAGGTTCTTATATAACAGAACAGGGCTGCAAATTTCTGAAATAATTTCTAACTAAACTTAATTTCATGCGACTTTAAAGAGAAACAAAACCAAGTTGTTATTACTCAACAGCCAAACAAGGAAGCGATTCTGCTGCAGTGTGCTGGAAAACCTTGTGAATTGGTTTGTTGTGTGAAAGAATCTTACCATGCGGCTGCAGAAGACGCCTGCCCTCGCCGGGACATGATTGGACAGTTGGTCTTCCTCCTCCATTGATTCAGCAGTGAGCGTGTGCAGAGACACGGAGCTGCGGTTGCAGTTAACGGAGCGACAGCTCAGAGATTTCCCGCTGAAGCCCGACTTCAGAGTCACAGTGCGATTGGTCTCCTCGTTCGGCTCTGCCTCGTACACCTCCAGCCTACGCGCTAACACACAAACACAAACATTAAAAAAAAACACAGCCAGACCTGAAGCTCTGCTGCTGCAGTTCAGTTCTGCAGTCCCCCACATACTAAGAGAAAAGCTCAAAGCAGTTTGCACAATAGCAAAAATGTCACAACAAATGTACAGCAGTTACTTCTTTATTACGGGGATTAGGGGACCACGCCCCCCGCAATAAGTGAAAAACCATGAAATAGGGATACAGTAGTCCAAGTTCAAGTTCCACTCCCAGTCTCCCTCCTTCTGTGTAAATAAACAATTTAAATGCAATACTGTAATATTTAAATATTACAGTATCTAAATATAAATTGTAGAGAAGAGAAGCGCAGCAGGATAGCAAAGAGTTAATCCTTTACACAGCAAATGAAGCAGGGAGCAGAAATTCTTGATCAATTACACTGTAACAACTGAACATAGAAGTTCTAAAATAATTAAAAATAACTTTTAAAACTTTTATATTTTGTGATTATGGATGATTTTACGATGTGACTTTGAATTTTAAGTTGGAAGACAATCGGTGCAGCTGGACAGCAAAGGGTTAACCCTTCATGCAGGAGCAGAAATGTGGGTGTGGCAGAGAGCCGCAGGTGGCAGAGAGCTGAAATCATGACAGGCTGCAGGAGGGAGCTGCTTCCTGCACCTGTGGGCGGCACACAGGTGCAGCAGGTGCTGAATCATTTAAAATAATTCATTTAAAATAAACAACCCATGCTGCTCGTGTGACTCATCCACCAATCAGCCAATTGCGTCTCATGTCCACTCTTACTTTGAAAAAACGCGAAAGAGCGAGTCCGCAAAAGTCGAACCACGAAGTAGCGAGCGACTACTGTAGATCTAAAGGAAACGGCATGAAACTGCTGTAAGGATTCCAAGTTCCAAGAGTCTTGATATTAAATATATTTACATAAGATTATTAATAGACCATTTAAAAATGAACAAATAAAAGTTTGGATAATGTAATGAAAGTAAATGTCAACTTCTCACCATTTTCCTCATGAGGATATTCAACCCCATAAATACTGCAGCGACGAAACACCATCTTATTTTCAGTCAGCGTTCCTGTTTTGTCTGAGAACAGGTACTGGATCTGGCCCAGGTCCTCTGTGATGTTGAGAGCCCGGCACTGGATCCTGGAGTCCAGCTGATCGTTGTACAGGTCCAAGTCATTGTGGATGAAGTAGATCTGGCCCAGCTTCACAATCTCAATGGAGACGTAGAGAGAAATTGGGATCAGGACCTGTTGGAAGAGGTCAAAAGTGAATGTTAAACCCTTTAACTGTAAACCTGTCAACTGTGATTTATGAAGGAATGAAGCTTTATTGACATTGTCACAAGAACAACAAAGTTGCAGAGCCACTCCCAAGGTGCTAGTACAGCATACCATGTACATAAAGTGTAAAAAAGATTAAAAAGGGTTAAAATCTTACATTAAATAGATCGTATACAGAATATTGAGGTGTAAAACAGTGTGTGGCTGTGAAGAGTGTGTCAGTGCATGTATGTGTTCAAAACTGTAATGACTTGGGGAAAGAAACCGTCTCCAAGACTGAGGGTTCAAGCCCTGATGATGCAACAGTTCAAAGAGGAGGGAGCCAGGGTGGAAGCTGTCCTCGGTCCTTGTTGGTGGCTCTGCTGAGACATTGGGAGGTCTAGATGGACTTTAGAGAGATGAGGGGGACGCGAGTGATCCACTGAGCGGTGTTCGCCACTTGACGCTTTCTCCATTCTGCCTCAGTGCAGTGAGGTGAAGTAAGTTGGCACTCTCTCCATTGGAAGTTCACTAGTTCACTATCGGCTATTATCTTCTGAATGATGTCGGAAATGATGGCTTGTAACTCTGGTAAGGCTACAACAGAAAAATCTCTCAGACTGGGGACGATGTAGCGAGGCTCAAAGTAGTCCAAAAATTTTCGGAATCCGATATCTTCAACGAAAAAAAACTTCCACACCGCCGACATTTTGACTTCTTTCTCTCCGCCGTGATCAGATCAGGTAGGCACGTGTGACGTCATCACTTTGTGCTGGCTCTGCAGGCATTCTTGTCACTGGGTTGTCATACATAAACAGCGCATTTCATATCGGTGAGTTATTTTGATAGAATGGCCGATGTCCGATGTTTAACTTTAACGCTAATATCGGCCGATACCGATAATATCGTGCATCCGCAGTTTCAAGACTTCATCTTTGTAGGAGTCTCATCTCCTCCTGAGATCTATCACACCACTGTTGTGTCTGCAAACTTCCCAGCGGTGGTACTTTGTGGGTGTAAAGGCAGTAGAGAAGGGGGCTCAAACAGGAAACAAATGCTATGAGAGCAGGTCATCCCACTCTACTTTCAAAAATCCCTCTGACCTTCAGAAAAAAGCTCCTCAGTCAATTATATAGATAAAGTACTTCAAGTTCATGCCACCGTTTCCATTTTTGTAGGTATAAAATAATTATTCATTAATTAAAACAAAGTGTTGACATGCCATAGTTACACAATCAAATATTTAAATCATGGTTTTAGAGGCAGTAAAAGTGACATTTAATATATATATATATATATATTTACACTGTATATATATTTTATAGTCTGTTTTTTTATTATCTCAAAAACAATTAGGCTGCAAAGTGCTTTATTTTGCCCTTATCTGAACACACCTGGAGTACAATGATCATAGTCCAGAAGACATAGAACCCAGCCAGAGCAGGAGAGGTTTCACCATCAACCTCAAAAATGGGGTCTTTGAGGTTCTTCAGCCAGAGGCCATGACCTGAAATGCATCAAAACAAAAAGCTCAATACATTAAAAATTACAAATGATAACAAAACTTACAGCTTCTCGGTTACTTAGGAGTCCAAACCCACTGGTTTTAGGACCACGGTTGTGTTCTTGTACACACCTAACGCAGCAGTCAGACACATGACGATGAGGACGACGACACACCACAGGACGTCAGTGTTCAGGCGCTTCTCCAGCTTGCTGCGTTTATACCTCGGCCCGCTGTTGTTCATCATGGCTTTAGTCTCATGACCTGAGCCATAAAACAGAATGACAGAACATGCTCAGTTATAGGACATAAACCCTTTTTCTGGAGAAAAATATGTTTGTCAGACATTTAAAGACGGATAAAGTCCTTCAAACAATGGCTCACTTACACTTAGAATAAATAAAGTCAAATTAAGGAGAAAAAAGCACCAGGATCATAACATACAGTAAATAACAGTCATAAAAGATTAAAACACACAAGGTATTCAGACAAAAATATTTATAACCTAATTTGACTTTGTGTCTATTTGCTCAGGTATGTTTAAACAACCCCAGCTGTTTGGTTTGTTTTACAGCCAAGAGAACGCGTCTGAATAATCCATTTCATGTACAGACTGTGCACTTTACTCATGGCCGCCGCCTCTTCTCTGGTGAACATCACGTGGACAGAGAGAGTTTTGTATCAACACCAACATGCAGGTTGGTTCTTGCAGAGCTTTACGATGGACAGTCTTTCGCAGAACAAACAGAAAGCAGATAAAATCCACTGAGTCACTGTTGTCAGCCTGCTGTAAAGAGAGGCGGCTGTAACTTCGGCTGAGACAATAAGAGTATAAACAGGTTTCGTCAAAGGTTGACAGATTCAGAAACGGTAAGATGAACGGAAGATGAAGACCTGAGAGTTCTGGTGAGTGTAGTAATGTGTAAAAGATCATATAGATACTAAGGAGCGACATTATGAAAGCCCTAAAATCAAGAAAGAACGTTTAGTTCAGACGTGGGCAACATGTGGGTCGAGGGCCAAAAGTGGCCTTTAGACTCTCTATCCGGCCCCCTTTTTCTTAATTAAAAAGTGAACAACTTTTAAATAAGATGATGAAGTTTGATTTTTATTAATAAAATATAAATCAAACATCATGGACAAATAGATAAGAAATCTTTGGATAGAGAAAGGCTAAAACGTCTTGAGTCGTCGTGTTTCCAGAACTACACTGATCCTAAAAGACTCGAAAAAGCAAATATACAATTTTTATTTTGCATATTTAAGCAAAAATATATATAAAACCACCAGAGCCAGTTTACAGAAAATAAGTCTTGCAATCTTAAAGATGATCTGCCTTGAAGAAAAATATATTTTTTAATTCTCTATGCGGCCTTCTGATTGCTCAAATATCTTGATTTGGCCCTCTGGGAAATAAACGTTGCCCACTCCTGCTTTAGTTAGTGTGGAGTTTACCAGGAAGTCCTTAAGCTTAAAAGGTTCTAGTAAAATGTGTGGGAGAGATCTGGACCAGTTGAAGATCATGATGGGACTTTTATCTGGGACTAAAGCGAAGGGAAGCTGCAGCGATGGAGAAGTGAAGTGGCCAGGGAAGGCGGTGTTGCTTGGTTTGAGAGCAGCGGCAGTGATTATTACCAAGGTGGAAATATGCAGTCCGGATTGTATTACTGATGTGTTCTTGGAATAACAGAGTGCTGTGAAGGATGACACATACACCAAGTCAGGTTCCAATAAAGTGTTGTGGAAAAAGTATCAGGTGATGATTCAGAACACTGGTATGTTCAGAAACTGTAAGAAAAAGTTTTACACGAACCATGCAGAGACACAAACTTCCCTGCTTTAATATAATATGCACTTGAAATATCTAGCTGTGTTTCTTAGTAAAAGTATCTTTTCCCCGTGATAATGTGCCTCACCAGCATAAACCACAATGCCAACCACTGTCTCAGTGTTTCGAATGGTGCAGCTCCTCAGCAGAAGGTTGCTGCTATGGAGGCCGACGCGAACCCCACTGGAGTGCTCTCTGTGGAAGGAAAACACAAGATGATAAAGTCTACAGCTGGAATGTGTGTGTGTGTGTGTTTGTGAAGTAATAAATACTCACATGTAACCTCTGAACCTGCTGAGATCATTGTTGGGATTCTCGCACTCAATACGACTGTGGAAGCTTTCGGGGGTGAAGTCTACGTCCTGGAAAACAACAAAATGCACATTTTCTTTCTATCAGATTACTGTATTTATTCAACCTTTATTTAGACAGGTTAATCCCATTGAGCCTCGAGGACTCATTTACAAGAGAGACCTGATTTCAACAAAGAATGATGAAACCCAAATGGCTCTGCCAAGATGAATCCCACCTGAACTGAATAACCCGACCACTGTTCAAACAAAGGGGTTCCTCGTCTGCAGCCTCAGGTGACTTGGGGCGCAGAGATGAAAAAACAGGACACCCTTTTGGGAAAACTCCACAAGTATCGTACTTGCCGCCGTACATGTTGCACCGCCGTCTAGGTCTCATCAGTCCAAAAATGTCTAATAAAATGGGAAAAAACAAACATGTCGCTTCGTCGTATAAGTCGCATCTATTACGTGTCACTGCTGACGCGTCGTCACTGCTGACAAACCGGAAACATGGGCCGGTGTTGCGCCAAAAATCGAATGGCTGTCAAATGGCGGCAGCGGGGAGCGTGTACGGGAGGACTTTAATAAGAACTGAACAAGATTAACACAAAATCAATTATTTGTTTGCTTGACATTACAGTAAAAGGTCAGTCCTTAATAAATGCATTTTAACGGTCAAATCAGCTGCATTTCAAAAGCCGATTCGCAGAAGCGGGAGTGTGCAGAGGGACAAGTCGCTGTGCATTTCTTCAAAATTTAACAACTATTGCTGAATAACTTGATGAAACAAACAGCTGAAATAAGCTAAAAACATGCTGAAATGTAGCTGAAAAAGAACAAGCCTAAAAGAAAGCAGAAAGAACACATATTTGCTGAATTTGGTTTAAATCTGCATAAATGAGAAAAAAAAATAGTAAATCAGCTCTAAAAGCTGAAATTAGCAAAACAGAGCTGAAAAGTAGCTGAAAATGTAGAAAGAAGCTTAAAATGGCAGAAGAAAGTGGAGAGAGCACAATGTTGCTGAATTAGGCTGGAAAAGGCTTAGATGAGTGCAAAAACTGTGAAATTAGCTGAAAAAGCTAAAATTTGCATAAAACAGCTAAATAGTATATGTAACAAGCAAAACTAGCATAACTACTAGTAGGCTGAAAGGAGCATAACAAGTTGAAATTAGCAGAAAGAAGTTAATTAGGCTGATTGTAGCAGAAATTACCACAAAAAATATATTTATCTGAAAACAGCTTAAATTAGCTATAAAATACTAACAAGCTAACGGAAAAGGTAGAACAAGCTTCAATTAGCAGAAGAAAGTATGAAGAACACATTTGCCCAGTTAGGCTGAAAGAAGCAGAAATGAGCACAAAAAAGTAGAAAGCATCTGAAAAAAGCTGAAATAAGCAAAAGAAAAACAGCTGAACAGTAGCTAAAAAGCTGAAAGAAGTTTAGATTACCAGAAGGAAGAGGAGAGAGCACATTTTTGTTGAATTAGACTGAAAAAAGTTAGAACAAGTGCAAAATATGTAGAATTCGCTGAAAATGCTAAAAAATAGCAGAAAAAGCTGAAAATTGCATAAATACGCTGAAAGGAGCACAACAAGCAAAAATTAGCAGCAAGAAGTTGGAAGAAGCACAAAAATATTGTAGTTGGCAGAAACAATCTAAAAGGATCACAAAACAGCAGATGGCTAAAATTAGTTGATAATAGCTGAAAAAAAAACATTAAAATTTGCACAAGGAAGCTGAAAAAAGCTGAACCAGAACAAAATGTAAAAGGAGCAGTAAAAGTTGTAAACAGATCTAAACAGAAGAAGGAAGTAAAATGAGCTCAATTCATTTCCTATGAGGAAACAGTGGCAGAAATGGCTAAATATTTCAAAAAGCTAAAGTTGTACCAATACCAAAAGTCAAAGCACCATTCTCCTGAAAGAGCCGAATGTTTTGATATAATATTTGTTGAAATAGCACAAAAATTGTGGAACAAAAAAAGATGCCAAAAAACGTACAGAAGAAAAATGGATCACAATAGGGTGATCACTATTGGGTAAAATAAAATTGGACTATTACACACTTCTATAAAAACATAAATGGCATTATTATTATAATCATTATTATAAAAACATGAGCAAGGCTTTAAGATCTGAACAGTTATTCTAAAGCGCGTTAGACTCAAAGACGCATCTTAAATTAAAAATCATTTTCAAGTAAGGCAGGCGATCCCATTATTTTAACGTGAACAAAACAACTGCGTGACTGAGAGGAAGTTAACGAGAAACAAAAAAACTAAGCAGCCAGTGGAAGTTTAACTGTTTACCTGCAGAGCGAGGTCTGAAACCACCTGTCTCTGTTTCAGGTTGGTCTCTCCATCCAGGTTAGCCGTCTCGATGTAACAAACCCCATGGGGGTCAGAGGAATACAGCAGCAGCAGGTCAGCCGGGATGATTTCATTACAGGACAGATGGACAAAGTCTCCGACCCGCACATCCTTCCAGCACCGGTCCAAGTAGGATTTCTGCTTGCTGAGGGACAAAGAAGAAAATGAATTACTTCTCAATATAAGTGCAAAGACAAAAAAAATATATATATATATATATATGATTTTTGGTGCTGAGGAGCTACTGCTCAGCTATTTTACACTAATCTATTGTTTAGTTTGGAATAAAGGTGCAACACATTAGCCCCACCGTCTTAGGCAATATATGCATTTTGACCTATTTCTCATGAGATTTTGAAAACCTTCCAGTTCTATTGCTCTGTGATAATTTGATTAAGCTAGTAAGCAAATACAGAAATAAAATTAATTAATTATAATAAACTAAACTTGCTGAGCTACACAACATAAAATAATATTACACATTCTGATCCATTCATGTGTGATGTTTTATAAACCAGATTAACTCCACTTGAAGTGAAAATGTTTTGCGTTTTTTTCACGAGAGCAAGTCGGCTTTCTTCAGAGAGACGAGTTAGTTTCTAAGAAACGTGCACTTGTTCTGTGGTTAATTTTTACCCTCCCTGACCCGACAACCTCTCCAGGTAATAAACAGCCTGATGGCTTACAGTAGACAAAAGAGTTCATCCACAACATTTGTATTTACAATCATATGTTACTCCATTATCACTACTGTGAAAGAGAACGTTAGGCGTGTGTAGGAGCTACGGGGACACCGTGTACAAGAACAGAAGCACACATTTTGTGGATTTGTTTGTTTCGCTTCTTTTTTTTTTTGCACAGAATGACGAGTCCTGGCAAGTGGAGGGGGCATTCTTATCCACCACTAGACACAATGGTGGAGCCAGGGGGTGGACAACGGTGGCCTTAGCCACCAATTTTTTTTTTTGGACATCCAGTTTGGCAATTCAGCTTTTGATAGTAACCATTCACACAATGCTTTATTATTATTATTTTAAGTTATCCAGCTCACAACGTTTACATATACACTTATGTGGCAACAGCCATCTTGGATTTTGACATGGCAACCCAATTATCAAAAGGAACCTTTATTACACTTAAATATCGCTGCACACAAAAAGTCATTACTTATTTTTCAAGCTATCGTGCTCACGGACAGACAATATTTCCAATTCCCCGTCTTTGCTCTGCAATGGGAGACAAAAAGACTGATGGCCGTTTATTCCCGCGACCCAAAAAGGCAGACGCAGGTAAAAGAAGATGGATAGATGGTAGGAAATCTAATCTACTGATAAAACTGATTATCTCAATAGAAAGAAATAGTAATTTGACAAAAACAGTTTCAAAAGTTCTAGTTATGATGGGCTAAGAAAAGATTGGAAGAGTTCAAAGTTCATGTTTACGATTACTCCACTTTATTAAATTACAATATCTGTAGCACTTTTCGTGAATCAGAGGAATTAAAACTGATACTTCTGTCAGAACAGCTGCGAGCATTGTGTTCTCTACAGACAAGAATTAAAAGGTTTAGGGAAGTTTCTGAGTTCTGCATCAAATCACCAGAAGCCACTTATAGAAAGGTTCATTGACCGACAGGTGAAAAAAGTTCGACCTGAATATTCTGATCTACAATAAGTTAATTTAATAAGTTTTAAAATATATTATATTTAAAAAAAAAAAAGTCTAAATTATAGGGATGACTAAAAGACGAACTCCAAAAACCGAATACGCTTTCTGAAAACTTGATTAAAATTCATCAAGAGCTGAAACATTTGGATTCATCTTAGCTCTTTACGTTCATTGGTCATTTCTTCTAAAAACATTGAAGATCTTATAAATACATCTGCTTTTTTTTTATTAACGTCACACGTGATCGTTGTAGATTCATCGTTACCTTTTAGCTTCCTTGCACACAAGTTCTGATCGCAAAAAAAAAAAAGGTTTATTCTCAATATTTTCTTGAAACGTTTGATTTGTTCTCGTTTTTTTCAAGCTCCATTTTCTTCAAACCGCATGTTAGAACAACGCCGTTCAGCTCGGAAGAACCAGGAGAACAAACATCGCCTCCTACCTGCAGTAAACCTGACAGAGGAAACCGTTGATAAAATGATCCGATTTAAACCTCCGGTAGTCTTCAAAGACGTCTTTGATGGCTGTAACTGACAGCACCAGCAGAATAGGAATGACTGAAATCTCCGGCTCGAAGGCCTCCACTACTGGAACAAAGTTTAAGGCGGCGAGGAAGATGAAGTAGATGTTAGCAAAGCGATGAAGCTGCTCGAACAGGTTCTTGGGCAGGAAGGACAGGAAGGAATACTTTGTGGTCCGAATCTTGTTGCTTTTGTACAAAGTCAGGAGTTGTTTCAGCTCCTCATCCTCTGTGGAGGAAGGTCCAACTGTCCTCTTCTTCCTCAAGCGCTCCTTCGGAGAGTTAGGATGCAGTCGCTCCAAGCTATGCATGAGTCTACCACTGCAGTGGGATCAAACCTGCCGATTCGAGAGTCAGAGGCTTCGGCTTCCTGTCGATCGAGCTCTTATCCAGCCTGTACCACTCATCTGGTTTCATACTGTTCCTTTCTTAACCTGGTTATTCTAATGTGGACTCTTTGCCACATAATATTGAAGTGAAGAACAGAAGCAAGAGAAAAAGTTCAAGTAAAGACTACCAGGTGGATGTGGCTTTATCGCCACTCCTCTACTGAGCAAACTCAAGGTTCAGCTTTTACAGCTGCCACAAAAAAAACTTAGATTACATAATCGTATATAGGTGGAAGGAGCGTCACAGCAGCAAATCCACAAACTGTAACTGGAAGAAACCATAAAAGCAGAGCAGCTGATACGACTTCCTGATTGATCAATGGATCGGAATGGAACATTTGTATGGATCGGAAACCAATAAATCAACTCTTTAGACCACGTGTCAAACTCGAGGCCCGAGAGCCAAATATGGCTCATGTTTACATCTTATCTGGGCCCCAACATTATGTTTTAGAAGTGCAATGTTTTTTATTGCTTCTTATGAGTATACGGTACTTTATTTAGTGCAGACTTCTCATGACAGTTGACCAACTCTGAACCCCCCCACCCCCACCCCCCCAACAAAAAAATAAATAAATAAATAGTTGGAATTTTTCAGTAATCTTTGATTTTGATGCAGAAAAACCGACAGAGAACGTCAATTTAGACCAAGAAAAGATGTTTGGTATCTGATTGGAGTTAATGTATTCACTGAAACTAGCCCTTATTTTGAATGCGTTTTTTCTGATCCAAGTTCCAAGATGGCCGCGCTCAGTCGAGTCGCAGCTTCACAGGCTCCCGGTGAACTCAATCTTTTTTTATTCCCGTTTTTGTTTTAACCTTTTTTTTTTTTTTTGCGCCTACAATGCACATCCCCGGTACGGGTATCACCGTGACACACTCGTGGAGTTTTCTGTGTCGCTGTCTTGCCATCGTGGTTCAGTCCTTCCAGCCTCGGGCGCAGGCCTGTCATGGCGGCTGTCTCCATGATCCTCCATCTGCCTGATCGGACCAAACTCTACGGATCCGTTTGGTTCCGCAGGGAAACCTGGATGTTCTCCGTCTGCCGGACCCAGTTCTAGAGGGCTGTCTGGGAGGGCAGCTGCTGCAGTCATTGTTACCATAGGGGTACTGACGGGACCTGCTAACTAGACCTGCTAACCTGCTAATGCTGCTAACATGATCCTCCATCTGCCTGATCGGACCTAACTCTGCGGACCGCGCTTGGTTCTGCTGGGGAAACCTTGAATGTTTTCTGTCTTCTGGACCTGGTTCTGGAGGGGCAGTCTGGGAGGCAGCTGCTGTGGTCCTTATTATCATCATGCTGCTGAAGGGACCCGCTAACAAGACCTGCTAACGCTGCTAACAACACCCCGCCGCTAACAGTATCATGCTGCTAACTGGACCATGTTGCAAAGATAACCTCACTGTCATCAGAACCACTCTGCCAATAGGACCATGCTGCTGCAGATTTATTTATTTTTCACTTTTGGTGCCTTGTTTCTGTATTTTTGTTGCATGCTTTGAATGAATCCTAGTTTATGTTAGTTTAGTTTATGTTAGTACTCGCATTAAGCGTGTAAATTATAGCTTAACAAGTCATATATTTATTTATAGAGCACAATTTAAAACATAGACTGTTATCAAAGTGCTTAACACTAATGGTAACACTAAGAAATAAAAAGCAGTAAGAATATACCTTAAAAAATTAAAACAACAGCATTAAAATGAAGACATGGAACAAGATATACTAAATCAACTCACACAGTATGAAACGCCAGAGATAACAGATATGTTTTTAGCAGGGATTTGAACACCGGAAGGGAGGTGGCATGCCTAATGTTCGGGGGTAGGTTGTTCCACAGTTTGGGACCCATGACTGAAAACGCCCGATCTCCTCGGAGCTTCAGTCGTGTTTTTGGAACAACCAAAAGCAGCTGATCGGATGATCTCAGATCCCGAGAGGGAACATATGGTTCCAGTAGCTCAGAGAGGTAGATGGGTGCAAGGCCATTTAGGCGCTTATAGGTCAGGAGGAGAATTTTGAAATCAATCCTAGTTCTCACAGGAAGCCAGTGTAGGGAGGACAGAACTGGTGTGATGTGCTCATACCTCGGTGTACCGGTTAAGAGCCGAGCTGCAGCATTCTGGACGAGCTGTAGCCGTGAGATAGAGGCCTGGCTGGCTCCAGCATACAGTGAATTACAATAGTCCAGGCGGGTTGTGATGAATGCATGGACTAGTGTCTCAAGATCGGGTCTAGACAGCACTGGCTTGAGCTTAGCTACCTGCCGCAGTTGGAAGAAACTTCTCTGCAGAACCGAACTGATCTGTTTGTCGAACTTAAAATCCGAGTCAAAAACCACTCCAAGGTTTTTAACAGAGTGCTTCAGATAAGTCTGAAGGGAGTCCAGTTTCACAGGATAAGAGGCGGCAGCTGAGCTAGGGCTAAAGACAATGACTTCAGTCTTCTGGTCATTAAAACTTAGAAAATTTGAAGCCATCCATGTCTTAATGTCGTCCAGACATTTGAGGAGAGGGTGGACGGAACAAGCACTGGCTGGTTTCAGTGGCAGGTAGATCTGACAGTCATCGGCGTAACAATGGAATGGAATACCATGTTTTCTTAGGATCGACCCCAGTGGAAGCAGATAGAGCGAAAATAGAAGGGGTCCGAGAATCTAGCCCTGTGGGACACCGCAGGAAAGAGGCATTGAAGTGGATGGATTTTTACCCACCTTCACACAAAAACTCCTGTCAGAGAGGTATGAGCGGAACCAGTCTAATGCAGCACGTGTAATCCCAACCCAGTGTTCAAGCCGAGAGATGAGGATACTGTGGTCAACAGTATCGAAAGCGGCAGTAAGATCGAGGAGTACAAGAGCCACAAAATGACCAGAATCATTTGCTGTTAAAATGTCATTACAAACCCTAACCAAAGCTGTTTCGGTGCTGTGGAGCTGCTTGAAACCAGACTGAAAGACCTCAAAGATTTTGTTCTCAGTTAAAAACTGATTTAACTGAGTAAAAACTACTTTTTCCAGGATTTTGGACAGAAAGGGGAGTTTTGAGATTGGTCTGTAATTTGAGCAGGCTGAAGGGTCAAGACCAGGTTTCTTAATTAACGGTGTGACTACTGCATGTTTGAACGCCTCTGGGACCACGCTTGTAGCAATACTACTGTTTAGTATTGTTAGAACAGCAGGCCCAATCGCTGGTAGAACCTGTTTGAACAATGCTGCAGGGATGGGGTCCAATGGTGATCCTGATGGCTTCATGTGACCAGCAACTTTGTTTAACAATGGGAGTGTGATTGGTTTGAATTGCCTGAAAGTAGCAGAACACGAAACAAAAGCTGATGGGTCGACTAAGGAGCGGGAAATGGAGGCCCTGATCAACTCCACTTTGTTACCAAAGAATTTAGTGAAGTCATTGCAGGTGTCAACAGAGGCCTCCATACATGAATACGAAGGGACGTTTAGAATGGAATTTACTGTTGTGAATAGGGCGCGGGGGTTGTGTCTATTTGAGATGATGAGTTGAGAAAAATATTTGTTTTTTTTCAGATTTGACAGTGTTCTGATAATTTTTTTAACAGGTTTTGAGAAAAATGAAAGAAACCTGGAGTTGGTCCTTTTTCCACCTGCGCTCAGCTCTCCTGCACAGGCGTCTCGCTGCCCTGGTGGTCTCATTCATCCATGGGTACTGGGCTCTCCTTGAACAGAACCTATGAGAATCGTGCTGCTGTTGTTCAGTGTATTGTTTCCATCTTAGATCTTTTAGCGTACCGTTTGACGTTTGTTTAGCGTATATCTTGGTTTATATTTCAGATCCTTATTTACTTTTCTTTTACATTTTATATTTTTGCTATTGTTTGATGTAACTGGGACTCTGTGTACAGTTTTGTTCCACTACATGTACCACATGTGATGCAAAAGACAAAGAATCTCTGACTGATGAGACTGATGAACGCCAAGGGCGTTCCCAATATGAGACACTCGTCAGTGTTTCCTCTACAATACTTGCCTTGGCAGGGCGCTCACCTCTTCCGTGATTTTTGTCAACAGGGTGCTCGGTTCTGTTGACAGGGCGGTGCGCCCTGCTTGTATAATGGTAAGGGAAACACTGCTCATGCTACTCAAGAGAACCAGAGTTATGACGATAACCTAAAGATTCCCACCTACAGCACAGATGCAACTCGAGGTCACTCCTACGCGATTGTTTTTTAACATTTTAATACATTTTAAGTAAGCTACAGCTGCCACTTTTAATTAGCCATGATGACCACAGCTCCACATTCGTGCCACTTGGAAAATTGTAAACTTGTGGATTTGAATCAGCTCCTGAGGTTAACTCACCCACAGAAAACTCGCACCACGTTGTTGTTGACCTTCTTGTCGAACAGGTAGCGTCTGTAGTCTTCGAGCGCATCTTTAATAGCGATGACTGTAAGAACCACGAGCAGAGGAATCATGGTGATCTCCTTCTCAAAGGCTTCCACCACTGGCACCCAGTTGAGCAGCGCCAGGAACAGGAAATAAATGTTGGCCACCCTGCAAACATCAGAGCAGCACATTAGTTTAGTAAAACTAGAAGGTGTGTGAGGTGCAAGTCCAAACGGCCTGCGGGGACAGAGCGAGACCAGGTTCAAAATGTAAGATATTCCAACAAAAATCAACGGAGCTGAACAGGATGATTCAAGATTTTTAAGACAAAAAACTATTTCAAGATTATCAATAAGAGCATTATTGGAGAACAGCTAAATCAGAAAGAAAAGTGGTCAATGTATTTAAACAGAAACATCCGTCCATTATCCGTTTTTGTGATTTTTTTTTTCTTCCTAAAACTCTAAAACCAGCTGTTAAGTTTTTCTTAAAATTGTCCTATTCATCCGAACCTTAGACAAAAGACATAATTGACCATGACCTGCCAACATAAAATGAGCAACGTTTACAGTTAAACAGATTCAGGATATCAAAGTCTTAGAAAACACAAAAATGGATGTAACAGTGAATTTGACAGCTGAGTCATCTCCGTCACAAACTCCAAGTGATAAACTGCAGATCTTTCTTTAAAACGTTCACATGTAGGATGGAAAGCAATATGCATTCATTCAAGCAATGCTAGTTTCAATCAAAATGAGTTAATTTATTAAAAAGACCTTTTGATCAGCAGTTCTTCACTTTTCCAGAAAACTTCGCTGCCCAACCCTTCATTCACACGAACAGCAACAGAACGAGTCAATGATTCATTAAACATTAGCCACAAAATGTACTAAATAATATTTCTTTCAATATTTAATTTCATATTATCACATTATTTTAGCATCATAGATTTACATCATCGTGCATCACGATTTTTGAGCAATATCAGATCATTTCATAAGACTATTACTTCAAAGGAAATTCGGAGGTTGCCAGCTGCTTCAAATCACGCAACACAAAAGAATAAAAATCAATAAATGGATAAGTGAGAATAAACAAAGAATCAAATGCAAGGAAGTAAAATGAGCTAATGAGGCACTCAGTGGCTCCAACTAAAGATAGACTGATTAATTAGACGATATTAGCCCTTTATTTTCTTAAATCTGCCATCAGCCACGTCTTACATACTTGACCTTCCTGCTGTCCTCGGGTCAAAATGACCTATGATGGATGTTTTGTAGCAGGAGGGTTAATTAATTACCAAACAGAAAAATAAAGAAGCAGTAGCCGCTGCAACAACCAGCTGTAGGCCACAATTTTTATTTTTTTAAAGTAAGAACCCTCTAGTACAGTGATCCTCACTATTTTTTTCAAAAGAGCTATACTGACAGATCAAAGTCAAGGGGAGAGCAGCGATATCACCCCAAGTTACTCAAATAAAAGAAAAATATTGAACAAACTATGAACAAAAAAGAATCAGCCAGCACATTATCTGTTTAAACAAAATGTACCTTAGGTGCATGTCCTTGACTTTCTTCATGTTGTATTTGTAATTTGTTGCTGCAACCACAGTGAGGCATTCAAGACGGGCATGGGTCAGTCAGTTTCTCTGTTTTTTAAAGATAGTGGTCATGGTTGAAAATGTTGACTCACGTGTGTAAAAATTTCAGCTTTTAGCCGTTACCCCAATCCCATGAAGAAAACACAAGTCAACAATATGAATACCAAAGTCCATGCTCAGCAATGAATATGCTGCAATATGTGTACGGATGAAGATACGCCCTTTACATTTCCGCCTGCCCCCTCATGTAACCATGTCTAGAACCGGCCCTGTAAGATGCTACTTCCTTCACCGCGGGTGACAGCAGGTGCGGAGACGCGCGCCGATCCATCTGAGATTAACAGGACATTTTTTACGTCTTTGGACCGGTGGGTCAGCGGACGTGCGCGGCTGTTGATGATCAGCTGATCCATTTGAAGCTTAACAGGACTTATGTTTGACCTCTACCGGCCGGTCGGACCTGCCTCCTCCTCAACAAGTAGATTAACACATTATACGTAAAACCGCATCAAAGAAGCCCGAGCCGACATGCGCAATTATTGCGCAATGCACCAGCACGTTTTAAAAATGCACTGACTGTGCTGGTGTATTGTTGTAACCTGTCTCGGGAGCCGCGCAATGAGCATCCCTGCTCTAGTACATATTCAAGGTTCAACGTTTTTATTGTCATTCTCATCACATGTGGTACATGAGGTGGAACAAAATTGTGTACTCAAGGTCCCAGTTACAACCAAAAATAGCAAAAATATAAAGTATAAAAAGAAACAGTATATAAGGATCTAAGATAAATGCTGATATATGCTAAACGATACGCTAAAAGAGCTAAGATATATGCTTAACACTAATAATGTAGAATAATATGGTATATTAAACAGCAGCCAGAACATGAGTCTGTAGTGAGCAGATGGGTACGAATAATGATGGTGCTGGTATATTGATTTGAAACGTTCAAGATCTTTTAAGGAATGTTGATTACCAGTATGTGTTTATTTAAGTTATTTTACTTTCAATCTTTGCTTTGAAATTTGGAAACTTTTTTTTTTCCTCCTTTCATTAGTCACAATCAAATCAAAGAGCTTGAACAATCCATTAACATTTAGTATTTGATGGCCATGTCTCAAACAGTCCACCCTTGTCTCCTCACAGCTCTAACCGCCTCATGTCATGAAAAGGGCTCCAATCTAAAATAATTCATTTTGTACTTTCAATGTTTACATCGTAGCAACTGACCTGTGAAACTGCTGGAACAAGTTCATGGGGATGAAAGTCAACAAGCTGTATTTGGTGGTTCGGATCGCGTTGCCCTTGTACTTTTCGGACACAGCCTCGTATTCCTGTTGGCGGGGGCCATGACGGGCGAGCACCGTCCTCCTCCTTCCACTGACCCTCTGTGGGGAGCTGTGGGTGTCCAAATAGTTTTTGCTCGGGAGGCCATCAGGCGGGGAGTACCAGCCTCGCTCCGAGTCTCTGGTCAGCAGCTGTCGACAGCGATGCTGCACCCAGTGGAAGCGCTCCATCTACGCAGCCGGGCCCCCCTCCTCAGAACCCTCGTCCTCCTGGACTCTCACAATGTCCTCCTTTGGTAGAGACAAAAAATAAAAAAGTTCACAACAATCTCATGAAAAAAACAACAACTTGGTGATTCAGTTCCTCGATTCGCCTGCATGACAACCTAAAAGAAGGAACTCGGATGATTTCTCAGCTCTGAACTTTCAGCCATTAAAAAAAACAAAAACAAACATCCATTGTCAACAAAGCATAGTTAGTACTGATGACAGCGAAGGAGCGTTTGAGCCTTCCTCACTAAGAAAAGCTGCTCTAAATCTTAAACTTTAACACTTTTATAGCTTTTTCTCCACTCAAACATGATTTTCACCTGACCAAAGGAACCTTTCGAGTAGGCCTGTCACGATAACAAATTTTGCTGGACGATTAATTGTTTCAGAAATTACTGCAATAAACGATAACATTGTTTGAAATTTGACAATATTTAGTAATTATCGTCAAATTTAAGAAGAAATGTTAGTTAATTTGTTTTGCGTGTAGAACCTTTTTATAACCACCAGATGGCAGTACAAGACTGTTTGAATGGAAGGATGGATAGTGAGGGAGCGAGCAGCGCATCTCTAAGAAAAATGGGAGGGAGGCACCTTGACGTGATATGGGCTGTCTCTCTTTGGTTCTCAAAATGGCGAACGCTCAGTGTGGTTTGAGCTCTTTAGTATAGCATTTTTCACACAATGCTTTTAATTAAGAAAAAAAAAATCAGTAAACAAGTTCTCAGCTTCTTTTTGCAAAGAAAAACAACTTGGGTAGCTCTCCCGCAAGCACCTAGTTGCCTAGCCTTGGCTAAAAAAATGGCAGTAAGCATTTTCCCTATGTGTCCACCACCTGTGGACAGAGCCACCTAGGAGGTCAAGTGCATTGCAAGCAGTGAGACGGTAAGGGCAGGTCCCTGGGCATGATGGTAACACACAATGACTGCAGTTACGTTGAAAGTCACCTATAAATCATTCAGGCATAAAAGACTCCTAAACCCAAGGAATAAACCAGTGTTGTGTCAACACATAACCCACAACTTAGCAAAGGACCAATTTTAAAATGGAACTTGTCATGAAAGACAATTTGTTCCCACTTACTTGCTGGATTTCTAAGAAAATTTACAAAAGAAAGCTGTTTGGACAGACAGAAAATAAGATTAGCACCAGTAAGGTGAGTTTTAAAAGAGCTGCTATCTAAAAACAGGTCATGCAGGTAAAGGAGGATGAATCTCAGGTATTTGATGGGTTTGGACTTCCAGGACACTGATTTGGCATACTGAGACACACCAAGTTGCAGCTACATGGACTGGACATGAAATAAGTGAGTTTTGGCAGACAATCATCTTGGTTTACTTCTGGTATTTCGGATTTAAGCTGAGCTGCATTTGGGGACAAGTTTTCTTTGTTACATAAACACAAAACTCAATTTTACACATACTCCTACTTATGTAGTCAATCTGTTAAATGTCCGTCAAGGACAATCAAGCAAACAAAGCTAGAATTAAAACACAGTGCTCCAATGTGGAGCGTTTAAGAACAGTCGGCGTGAGGCCTGCGGTTCTGAACAACAAAACAAGAATAGCTCGGACCTGCATTCGCGTCTTTTCTTGGAAAATATTTGGTAAAATATCTAGTTACCCGTTTTTTTGTTCTCATTTGCTGCCTGGTTGTCGGCAGCAGCTGAAACGCTTCGGTCACATCTCTCTGGAGCTGCGGGCGACTCGAGACTTAACCAGGATGTGAAACGAGTCTGAGGAAGGAAGCGACACTTTAGGTTCTCATCTCACTTTTTGTTACCAGGTTTTTCCATAATAAACAGTCAAACTAAACCGGGACATCTCGCTAGTTTGTGGGACAAACAATAAGACAGCTCCGCTCTTCGGATAAATAATGAATAACGCTGTGCTTTTCGTCTATTTTTAGCACGCGTTGAGAAGGCGTTAAGGTGACTAGGAGCATTTCCGACTGCCCATGAACGCAGCTTGGTCAGTCATGTGACTGAAGTCAGCTGACCAGAAGCGGCAGCGGAACTGAATGAAAACATGACGGATTTACTCAACAGAATATCTAACACGGATTGTACTAAAGTAAGGGTGAAATGCTTCTTAAATATAATTGGAAATCTTGAATGTATGTTTAAACAACAAAATTTTAAAAATATATATGTTTTAGTGTGTTTATTGTATTAAGAAACAAACGCTCGTCACGTTTCCAACTACTGAATTTTGCAAATATGTTCCATCTAAAAATTATTAGTTTGTTCAGAGATTAAAAGACAAACAAACACAGAATCAAATGATTATTTTTTTAATTAGGTGTTTTTTTTTTAAGAGGGGACTACATGACTGGTGAGGTGACTGACAAATAAATTTGTAAATATGCACACATGTATTTATTCCATTAATGTAAATTATCGTCAGAAGTCGATTCAGGAGGGATTCAATCTCTAAATTAGATCAAATGTTGCTGAAAATCTTAAGATCCACGGCCGCAGAGTCTCTGAGAAACAGCAATCAAAAATGTGATTATGATGACTGCAGTTTTGGACACCTGAAGGGATGTTTCCAGAAAAAAATGACAAAACAAGACAAAGCTGAGACAAAACTTTAAATACTTTGACTTCAGGCAGTTTGTGAGGCTTATTGTGTGAACAATGATTTAGCCACACTACTATTTTCTTATTTTAATAAATATTTCAAAGGTCCTTGGAAAAGATTGTTGCCCCTGAAATATACTTCAAAATACATGCTCTTTTTTATGCTACTTTTAGTTTATATCTACAATTCGGCTTTTAGCTATTATCTACTGTTCTGCTACTTCTTATTTGTAGCTACCATTCTGCAACTTTTAGCTACTATTCTACTCATTTTAGTTTTTAGCTATTATTCTACTCATTTTAGTTTTTAGCTACTATTCTGCCTCTTTTAGTGTTCAGTAGCCGTTTGGTCCTTGTAGCTTTTAGCTACTATTCTGACACTTTTAGCTTATATTTTGCCATTGTTGTGCAGAATGAGTGTTTTACCACTCAGCTGAATGCTAACCTTTGATGGTCAGTGTTTGCTGTTCAGTTGTGTCACAGGGTGGTGGATGGACTTTGTGGCAGGGAGCCTCCTTGCAGGGCAGATTACAGCGCCACCTGGAGCCTGCAGGAGTGGCTGCAGCTGCAAGATTTCCTGACAGCTCTGTTCCGTATCGCCGTTGGCAGCAACGTTTCAGACGAGGAGGTAGGTGAAAAAGCCTGATTCATCTAAAACTGGTCGGAAGACGAGTGAGAAGGTCGAAAAACTAAAGGCACCATTTTAACAATAAACACTGAAAAGTAAACAGAATAAAGTTGAACAATGAGTTTTATGGTTGGTTTTATTATCAAATTCACTTTTTAAATGCTATGTTTTGTCACAACCATTAGAGTTAAATAAACTGACTGTGTGTGTGTACGAAGTGTCTTCAGTTGCTGATTAAATCTGCTCTGAGATCAGATTCTTACTCTCATCCTGCTGGATGTGTGCAGGTTCTGACCAAGCTGTCAGATGTGAACAGCAGCCATACAGAGGCCGTGCTGAGCGTCCTGAGAGCTCGGCAGGAGGAGATCCGCCGCGCTCTGCTGAACAGAACCAACAACATCTCCTCTGCTACCCTGCAGGACTTTGACTGGCAGCTGAAGGTAACTCATGTGGACCAAACCCAAACGTTGTCAGAATCTGCCTTCGCCGAGCGCCTCTCCACTTTCAAACCTCGCTTCCTCTTCTCTCTGCAGTTAGCTCTGTCCAGCGATAAGATCTCGTCTCTCAACACACCTCTGCTCAGCCTCAGTCTGGATGTGAGGGAGAATGGAGCGCTTCGAACGGTCGCCGTGGAGATGAGCAGGGAGGAACTGAGCACGCTCATCAGTTCACTCGAGGCTGCTAATAAGGTACAAAAAAATATATACTCCAACATGCTGAAGGTGGCACCTTATCAACATGTTGCTCTGTTTGGTGGAAGATGACACGATTTCTTTACCCACAATGCAATGCTGAAGCAGGTTTTATGGTAGCACAGAGGCTGATGTTTCACATTTTGTAACTTGGGTGTTTAGTTTAAGTCAACTAAACCAAATTCTTTTAAACTACGATTAGTTTAAACACTTGGTGGCAGCAGTGTCAAAGAAAAAAGTGTTAGTTTATTTAATGTGGAGTTAAAAGGCTGTTTGTTTCAGAACAGATACAATGTGTTATTTTACTAGTTTTAATTTGTTTGAATGTATGAATCTTTCTTGATATAAAATAAATCATCTGTGTGTTTTTTAATGACTCATTTGACCTTTATGTGTCTTTCAGGTGGTGCTGCAGTTGAAATGATGGACCAATAAAACACTGCTGTTGTTTATGACGTAATAATGATTTAACGCAAGGTGTTCGTTTTGTAATGTATTCTTTCATTGCTGCTGTGAATAAAAATACATTTTCCTCTCATTCTGCTGGATTTGTAGAATTTGTTCAGTCCTCTTGTGAATTTGTTCTCACAAATCAAATGTTTCATTGTCCAGTAACGCCTATATGGTAGTTATTACACCCGAGTTTCTTAACTTTCAGTCAAACTAGTTTGTTAGAAAAGTATGGCATTATTTTGAAAGCAGCAGTGTTCACTTGAAATAAAATAACTCCTGAAATACAAACCTGGGTGAAGCAGCAGAAGTTGTTCTGGGTGAGTGAGGAGCATTTGTGTCCACAGTTTGGATTTCAAATAAATTAAACATCCAAGCATTTGATTATTAATGAGAATGGACACAAACTCTGACAGATGAAGTCATGTTAAACGTGTTAAAGGTGTTCATTTTCACAGCAGAGCATCAAGTTGATCAAGTTTGAGAATGAGCCTCTATCCTGACAGCTGCAGACCTGAGAACTGGGCCGACAGGATCAGCACATTCCTAATACAAACTTTACATAAAGATGTGGCAGAAAATGCAGACAGAGCTCACTTTGACACAATTACAGATGTTTGATTTTAGGTTTTAGTTCTTAAAGAACTCGTGTTTGTACTTATCACCTGCAGCTGAAGGCAGATTAGAACTGTCATTTGTAACCCGGAGCCCAACCCAGATTAGAGCCGGGCCATAATAATGTGTGGGCCGGTGTCGGGCTTTTGATTGCGTCAGCGGACATGCGCGGCTGACAATCCAATTATATAGCAACATGGCTTGACATACATCACCAGTCGCATGCGGTCATTTGATCGCGCACTGACCGGCCTTGAAAAAGGTAAAAACAAAAAGTACAATTAAGCTTCAGTTGGGGCAGAAATAAGCGAAAAGCACGTACAAAGCAAATTGATATGAAATGGACGTTCATTCTGCTGCTGCACTCAGCCGACACGCACGGCCGACGACCCAAACAGGTGAGATCCCAAAATATCTGACATGTCAGAGCAGGGTCCATGTCTGAATAATGCAGAATGCAGGCAGAAGCTGGAATTTAATACGCTTTGACAAACACTCCCTCAGCTCCGATCTTCTGCCCCCTTTTATTCAGCCACGCACATCCGCCAACCAATAATAACTAGCGGTCAAAGCTTAATTAAAAATGTTGGGGGGGCAGGGGGGTGGTTGGATCTGTAATTACTGTTAATTCTTTGGGTCAGGTGTGATTTGGAAGTGATGGCTACGGGGTGGGGCCGGGTTGGATTTTTGGGGCCCGAATACAACTCTACTAAGGCAGAGCTGTAGTTTTAGCAATCTGTCTCAGAAACCACTGGACAGAGTTTAATGAAGGGAAGCGTCAAGTCAACAGCATACTGGACTACGGAGAGGAGAACCACTTCATCATCAATGGAGGAAAAACAGCATTCTCGACTTTTGCAAGAAGGCCCCGCCTCTACACCCCTTCACCAACAGTGGGATTGAAATGGAGATGGTAGGCAGCCACAACTTCCTAGACCTTCACACATCAGATCTGAGCTGGTCAGTGAATATTACAGTCACAAAAGTGATTACACTTAATCATACTGCTCAAGAAGGTTAGACAGGGCTGTCAACCCCTCACGCTGGCTTACAAGGGGCTGGTGGAGAGCATCCTCACCACTGGCATCGTACGAAAACACTACAAGAGGACAGAAATGCTCTGCAGAGAGTTGTAAAAAGAGCTGAAAAAATCATCAAGACTGATCGTCCAACCACGCATCATTAAGGACTCTCCACCCTGCCCACTTTCTCCTTAAACACAAAAGATTTAAGGAAAGGCAGATCAGAGAGCATCGACACACACAAGAGCAGATTTTATTACAGCTTCTTCCCTAAAACCGTCAGACTGATGGTAAACCTGAACTCTGTAGTGCAATTAAAATGAACGCACGTGGACAATATTTGTATTTTCAAGCATATTCATATTCTCAAGTGTAATATCCACTTGCTTCTGTGTCTCCAAGCTATGTTCTCAAAGTGCAATATCCTGTGCTGCTAATTTTATTTATCTGTTTTCTCCCCTCGAGCCCCTTCTTAGCTTAAATTCTACGTCTCACTGGTGAAATCTGCAAACAAAGACTAACTCTGAAACTTTCAGAAAGTAATCTTTCCCAATTTAAGATGGCCACCACAGCTAATCAACTTTAGCAAACACAAAAGTGGCTAAAAATAAGCCAGTTCCACAGATATAACTACAATTTGGAGTGGTTGTAGCTGAGAGTTACTTATATGTTCCAAACATTGCTCATGTGTGCTTAAAACTTTAACAATAAATGTTGCTATAAACCCTCCTGTTAGCAAAATATCTCTTGAACCATTGAAACTTTAACGCAGCTCATGAAGTAATCTGGATATTCTTCTAAAACTGATTAACTTGTGGAGTCAGACCAATTCAAGATGGCCACAGCAGCTTATTGACATCAGCCAATGCAAAAATAGCTGCAATTTTACAAATACTGAGCTAAAATCTGAAGTGGTGGTAGCTGAGAGTCACTTTAAACACATACTCCAAGGGATAATGCATCTTGCAAGATCTTAGTCCTTTTATATTGTCACAGCGGGCGATATGCATTTCATTCATGAAGTTTTTCCCCTTATAACAAATTTTGTGTTTGCTTTAAAACAAAACAACAAAACACCATTTTTCTGTCCAGATGTCAGCAGCTTTATTTAAACTCTGCTTGTTTTAATTCTCTATAAGTTGACAGGCGCTTCTTGCTTCAACACAAAGTCAGAACGTCCCTCCCACAACAAGCCGTTCCACTTCAGAGCACACATGTGAAGAAAACTGTACAGTTATTTTTACACAATAACACGTCCTCATCCTCTGCAGCCTGCAGGCAAATCTGTTGTTCGGAGTCCATTAGGCTCCTCCGTCCACACGAGACATGTGTCCATGTGTCCATCTGCAGCAGGTTCCCTAAAAAAAGCTTCAGCTGCTTCATTTTTTTACATTTATTTTCTGGATCAGGACTGAGAGATTGTCAACATGATGCTGGAATGTCTCACTACAACACATAATGATAGTTCACGGGCTCAGAAAAGAGCCATGAGTCCATTTCTGGTTGTCCCCTTGAACGTCTTATTCTACAAAAATACAGATGTTTGAGGTTCTACCGGCTGCAGTTAAACCCTGTGAAAAGATTTTCATTGTAAAGGCACAATTTTCATCTGACTCTGTTACTGCAGAGCCCTGTCTGGGTTTCTAGTCTGCTATTTTTATTTAAAGCCCTCATAAACATGTTTTTTTACGGGGGAAAACACGTCTCTGAGATGAGCTTTAGGTTTTAAAGGGAATAATGTGTGAAGAAATGTTTCAAAGATTTGAAGGACTTTAAAAACACATCAGGTTTTCCGTTTTTTTGCAAATAAAATAAATTATATTAATGAAAAATGTGAGAACAAAAAAGATGTGACATTTAAGCACCTGTGGACATATTTGAATAAAACTGTTAGAAAAAAAAAATCACTGAATGCATCTTTAACAATGATAATTTTTTGACTCAACTCATTTCAAGATGGACGCCACCTCTGATGAATAAAAATGAGCTCAGTCAGTTTTACAGATACTGAGCTAAACTTTGCTGTGGTAGTAGCTGAGAGTCATCCTCAATATACTCCAAACACTGCACATTTCTGCACATTGCACAATATTTTTGCAGACAACTTTGGCATTAAGCCCTGTCTGTTAGCATAATATCTCACAAATCACTAAAAAGGTTTTATTTAAACTGGCGTGCATTCGTTCTAGGCCTTTAACTGCCAGTGCGTCACATCATGAATTACAAATTTAACCATAAAAAACATGTTTTGAGAACTTGTTTCAGTAAGTATTTTAAGCTGCGTGTTGTTAGAAGAAGTGCAGGACAAAAATCGGAACATGAGTTTTATATTTGATCTCGATTTCTGGCTGCACAAAGCTTTGAAATGGCAGATATGATATTTTTTAAAAATTTTTGTAAATTCTGTTCTCTGCCATGTTGAACGATACAAATTAAACCAGGGTCTACTCTAATCCATGTCCTACAGACATCAGGGCTTGATCTTTGTGGTTGATGCTCTGTGATTTCTTAAAAAAAGCAAAATTATGTTTATGATCTCTGACATTTTGATAATGTTGCAAGAAATTTGGACGTTTTGGTGAAACATAGTCTCGTTTATCCAAAAAAGTTCAATCTGGTCCTCTGGACATTCAAAAAAAAACAAACAAACAAAAAAACGGATTCTACCTGGATTATTGAGCATGCATCAGGATAGTCTCGTTTACTAAAAATGGAAAGAATACATTTAATTTCAACACAAAAAACTGCAAAAATAAGCTTAGTTTATGTTGTGAGCAAACCATAAATTAAACAGTGAAGCACTGAAGGGTTTTATAACATCACCAGCTGGAGCACCGAGCTCAGACCAAGCAACAATAAAGGAGCATAAAGACGATAAATAAGTCAAACTTCTAAAATGCAGACAGAAGTCGTGTCCTTTCTGAACAACAATAAACCAGAGGTGGTAACTTGTCTGGTATCTAACACCCAGGCTCTGGGATGATGCGGCTAAAATGTCAGCAAATAAGATGAACTCCTGTTTTTAACAACTGTAAAAGCCCTTTTTACTAAAATAATGCCTTTGAAATCTTGGTTAAAAAAAAAAACTGTCAGTAAATAAAACTTTTAAACATTAACCCGATGACTCTGCCCATTTTGATTTTAAGAGGACAGAACATCATTAAATGAGCAAAGTCGTGACTTGTTTGACAGTTTCTTCTGGCTTTTCTCTAAAATCAACAATAGCTTTTTAACGCTGAACAAAGTGGAGACTTCTAGTTTGTGAGGCATTAAAACTGGATGTGACACAGACGTGATTATTCCTAATGACTTAAATAAAATCCTACTCCGACCAGCAGCTGACATAAATCCAAACCTTGACCAGTTTTTTTTTATTTGACACATTTTATGTATAATGAAATTAAACCAAGCATCCTGTTCATTTTAACTTTTTTTAACTTTGTTTTTGCACATCATCTTTTTTTTATCTTTTATTTTTATCTTTAAATCCCTGCATTCTTTTAAAATGCAAAAAGTGAAAGAACACAAAAAACTAAAATAAATAGCAGATTATTTTCCAAAACGTCCTGTTCGTAATTCTTATTTGGCATGTTGGACCTGTGAACACTGATTTTTACCTTCTTCAATATTTTTCTCTGGTTGTAAATGTAGCAATAGATTTTAATAAATTATATCTCTCTTATATTTTATGAAGCTTTATTTATATCTATATAGATATAAATATAGATATATTTATATATCATATGTTAAATTGTATTTACACTGTAAAGACCAATAATAGTTGTTCAAAAAGAGGATTTTAATTTTACACATGAACTGAACATTCCTGTTTCCATGTCTGCACAGGACCATTATTTTCTGAAACAAATAAAAAATAAAACTGCAGTGGTGCTGTCTCACATGCTCACTACCGCCGCCCTAGTGGACATAATAAAGCCAGTAGACCAGATTGAAGAAGGTGAAGGTGATAGGGAAGATGACCCTGGACCACTTGTCTATGGCGTTGACATCTGTGAGGTCCGGGATCTTGACTTTGAGCTGTGAGGCCCTCCTCCGTAAGCGGCTCTTCTTGTGTCCCATGGGTCGGTCCATGGCGGGTCGTCCGTAAAGGTCCCGGCTCGTCATCGGCTTACGGTACTGGATGCTGGCGCTGTCGTATGAGAACATGGTGGCGCGCGGGTCATTGAGTGCTCCCATCATATCTGGGCCACCCATCTCGGTGGATAGGTTCGTCAGGAGTATGTTTCCGTGAGCGTCAACCTTTGGAAAGATTCAATTATTTTTTTTAAAAAACTTTATGAACAGCAGTAAAATCGGCAGCACAATCCAGAATATAAAGCTGAAATTAGTTTATGTTTTAGTTTCTGAAGGCAGTTCTGTATATTCTCTTGAGTTTAAAATCCAAGAACAAATCAAACACATTTTCTCTTCTACCATTTCCAGGTTAATGCTACAGTCCACAAATTTTACAAACCAGCGCACAAAGCAGCATAATGAGTCGGTGGAGTCTGAAAATCATCTGTAAATGTTGATACGATAAACAGAAAGCTGCCATTTCAGCTTGATAGTGTGATGTGGTGATCAGGCCATGGGGTTTAAAATGGGAGATGTCCAACAAGCATTTGCACTTATCGTAATTTCCGGACTATAAGCCGCTACTTTTTCACACACTTTGAACACCACAGCTTATTCAAAGCTGCGGATATTTTATTAATTCTTTTTTTCACGGGCTAACGAGCTTCATGCTGCCAAAACATTTAGCCTCATCACACTCAGGCGCTCATATAGCTGACCAATACACATCTCTCTTGGGGTGTAGGTCCTTGTGACTCAGTGAGACTACCTGTATAAATAAAGGCATCAAAATTCATGCTCAATCATCCAGGTACCAAATCCAATAATGCTCAGTCAGGTCATCTGGACAGTTTATTTTTTGTACAAAGACATTTGGCCCTCTATCCAGAGGGCTTCATCAGTCTGAGGAGTCCCAAGTAAACTGATTTCCTACCAAAAAGTACACTCCTTAAGTGGACCAACCAGTTTGCTGGAGAAAATGGTTTCTGGGGCCTGTCCTGTCCCCCGTCGACTCCTCCCAGGCAGGCAGCCACAGCCAAAGTGGTTCAAGGCATCAAAGTTCATCCTCAATCATGTATAAATAACGGTTAAAATATTATCTGACCAATGAAATTCCCAAACAGGTAACAGTGGACCAATGAAACCAAGTTTCATTGGTCCACTAGAGAAGGGGGTGATTTTGTTGCCCCCATCCTAAGGGGTACAACAAAGTATTTGCAACCACTCGAAACAAGTGTGAATCGTGCATTATTGTGGCACACCCAGCTCGGTGGGACGCTTGGATGACTAGCAGCAAGAAATCATTTACCAAAACTGTCCGCATGCAAAGAGTAACTTTTTTCTGAAGTCGGCCAGTGGATCCTCGCAGCAGAGCAGGGTAAAAAAAAATCCACTATCAACAACGGGTTTCAAAAAGCTGTTGCATGATGAAGAGGACAGTACAACATCAAGGAGGAAGATGAAGATAGCGATCAATGACTTCCTGGTAGGTTACTGTATATTTTTAACCAGCTGTCTTACAAGCACTGTTCAGAGAAAAAAAAGTACATATTTGTGTACGTTACATATTTAACTAAAAGTTTAAAATATCTTTCTGTGTAAATATCTCATGTTACAACGTGGACACCAGCTCATACACAAGTTTGGCCTATATATGTACAATTTAGTGGGTGCGCTCAATAGTCGAGAAATTACGGTAGTTCTCCACATCAGCTCCATGCCACCTTTATTTCCACAATGGCTGCTTCATTAATGAAAGCTCACATCATTGCAGAATATGACCCAGTAAGTTGGTGATTTATGAGCGTCCAGAGGCAGGATAAAAAGCAATTAGTCTTTGCAGCCATGCTTAAATTAGCTACTGACACCGCAAACATTCTGTCTATCTTTCAGAAAAAATACGCCTCCCTCATCAGGAGCCAACTCAGTGTTTCATCTCTGCTGAAGAATTTATTGCCAATTTTTGGGTCCAAAGAGTTTTTTTTTTTTTTTTTCTTCACACACATTAAAACAATAAACCAGTGTTTTCATTCTGTCTTAAATAAATGTAGGATTTGAGTTCTATAGCTTGGAAATGTGGTTAAAATATAGGATTTACATAAGAGTTGTGCAAAACAATCCTTTCAAAAAGTGTTTGTACATTTCTTATTTAGCCCTTTTGATGATGGTTTATTTGAAGATAATTAAAAAATAGTCACAATAAATTACCTTAAGCCTAAAAATCATACAAGGTGGTAGCATTTATTCCCAATTTCCCCCCAACAGCTTTAAACCTCCACTCAGATTTTCACGCACCTGCACTTTGTTGCTCTCCAGCCTGCTCTTATTCTCATTGCTGGACTTGGCTGCCTTTTCTGCTGCCTTCTTCTGCATGTGAGGGCCGCGGCCGAAGAAGATGTAGTTTACGAAGGCGTACTCCAACAAGGCCAGGAATACAAAGACAAAGCAACCCATCAGGTAAATGTCAATGGCCTTGACGTAGGGGATCTTGGGTAGGGTCTCTCTCAGGTGGGTGTTGATGGTGGTCATGGTCAGCACGGTGGTTATGCCTGCAGGCGTGGACAGAAAACAGAACTTCAATTAGAACATCATTTATTGACATATTTTGATGATTCAGTGTGCTTTGTTATGTGTGACAAACAAGGAATGCACACATTTATCAATATATCATTAAAATTAAGCATATCGACCTTAACATGCAGATAAAAAATACATTTATTTAGGTTGTTACTATTTTAGGACTAATTCCTGCAACTTTTACATTTTAAGAAATGTTTTGCTTCTTTTTGATAGCTTTGTGCTACTTTCAGCTTAGTCAGTCATTCTGAACTCAGCATTGACTGCATTTTCACAGAAAATCCTATTTTTCTCTCACAAATGCATACTTTTTAAAGTAATTTAGTAATAACTGTTGACAGCAGGCAGCATTATTTATTACTAATAGCCATGAGCTAAAATGCTAAAAGGAGAGTTTAACGTTTGACGTGACCACAGATGGTTTCTCCTGCCTTTTGAAAACAGATTCCTGTAAAATCCTTAGTGGATGTAATTAAGAGGCTCTGCTGTGCTCAAACTCACACGCACAACCCTTAATGGAAGACTAATGGCTGATTTAAAGGCTAAAATTGATGGGACTTGGACCTGACACCACCTCAGTAACTCAGAGCCTTCCAGATCACAGAGAAGGCTCACAGTTGTCACAATAATGACAATAAACTTTGACTGCAACAAAACAAAACTCATGTAAATGGAAATTTGTGCTTGTGACAGGATGAAAGTTAGTGACATTTGATTTATCAGACATTTCAGATTTATGTTTAAGGCATTTTGTCTTTATTTGATGTGCTGTTCCCCTAAAGTCTCATCTTTGAGTCAAACTATAGTCCAATTTTTATTATTTAATTATTAACCTTTATTTAAACTGGCAAATCCAAATTAAATCACAGATCTCTTTTGAAAAGGAGGCCTGGGTTTGAAGATGGCATGTTTTTGGACTTTGGGGGGAAACTGGAGTACCCAGAGAAATTCCACACAAACATGAGAAGAACATACAAACTCACACAGAAAGACTCTGGGGATTGAGTACAGAACATCTTACTGTGGTCCCACAGTGCTAACCACTAAGCTGTCGTACTGCCCAGTTCCACTCAGTTTTGTATTGGTCTCAGGTCAGGGTGGATTCAGAGTTATGACTCTTTAATGTTGTCTCATTGAGTCAGGACTGTATTTCATGGTTGGTAACAACCGGAGCTCAGTTCTTTACTTTAAGGAAATCTGAAGTAACAGAAACCCAGAATGTTGTTTCTCGTCTAATTTAAAAAAAAAAGAAGAAAATATGTTTGAATTAAAAAATTTAAAAGCATTAACAGATGTTTGAATTATTATTGTTACTTTTTAACCAAACCCTCTGGTTGAGGACTGGCAACTCAGAATAAGGATGACCACTCACTACTACACTACCAGAATTAGTACTAGAATCCAAATTAAGCTAAATTTAGTAGAAATGTCATGGTTTTGTTTCAGCAAAAAGAAATGGGACCTTTTAATTTTTATACTTTACCTTCCAAATTGCATTGCAGTTTATTCACTCATATATTCATTCATTAACACCCATCTGCTCATTAGACTCATGTTCAGGCTGCTGTTTAATATGGTTTTACATTATTAGTGTTTAGCATATATCTTAGATCTTTTAACGTATTGTTTAGCATTTGTTTAGTGTTTATCTTAGTGCATATCTTATATCCTAATATACTGGTTTTTTTTACACTTTACATTTTGGCTATTTTTGGATGTTACGGGGACCTTGAGTACACAGTTTCCACCTCATGTACCACATGTGAAGCAAATGGCAATAAAGAAATTTGAACGTGAACTTGAAATCTTCAGGTGTGGCATTTGAAAAAGTACAACAAGCCAAGATTACAAACTTATGCTCAGAAAGAATTTAAAGTGTGAAGATCACAAATAAACATTCAAAGTTTCATAAAGATTTAAACACTTCCAAGTTGGTACAAATGTCTCAAAATTATACGTCCTTAAGTCTTTAAACATCCAAGAGAACAGACATCATTCAGATACGTCATCTTTCCAAATGCCTTGTGTTGGCACATGTTAAATGTCTGCAAATCCTGAGAATATATCTTCTAAATTTAATTATTATTCACACAGAATTTTCTCTCAGTCCATCTGTTAGATGTTCAGTGAGTTTATCAGATGATTGGGAACTTCACTGGCCTGGTTGAGTTAGATAAAATGAGAATAAGGTTTGATGCATTTCACTAAAATGATACCAAATTTATTGGATCATGAAAGGTTTAGATGGACCAACCAATAAGCACTTGGCTGTAATATTTCCAAGAAAAGGCTCCAGTCGATTAACTTTAATGAGCTCACATAACAGATCCAGACAGAGATCATATTTTAATGAAATGATGTCTGTAAGTAAAGGTTAATGTAGCACATTTTATCTCAAATCGGATCCCACAAAGTGCACACACGCTCTGGTTTGAGCAGCAGCATCTCACTGAAAGCATTAACACGAACCAGGAATGCTTAAGACTTATATCAGTTTCATGAAACAAATGTATCAGCATGATCTCAGCATGATACAGAACAGTCTCAGATTGAGTTTCAATCTGTTTGGTCAAACTTCATGATATATAATCCTTGGTTAACCTAAAAGGTATACTGTACAAATCAAAACTGATCACTTTTTGAACTCGTTACATAGCGGTTTTGTAAATTATTTCAGGCATACAGACCATGAAATATCAAAATAATCAATCTATTAAAAAAAAGACTTCCATACTGAGCCAAAAACAACAAAAAAATACTTGAATTTAATCATTAATAAGACTGAATGACAAAGGAGGCACTGACCTAAGGCGACCCTGGCAGCTGAGGCATCGTAATTTATCCAGAAGGAGACCCAGGATAGGATGGTGATCAAGATGGAGGGCATGTAGGTTTGCAGGATGAAATATCCAATGTTCCTCTTGAGCTTGAAGCTCAGCGACAGACGTGGATATGAACCTGTCAAAGCAAGAGGAACTGCATGTGAGGCATGATTGGCGTAAGATTTGAACCGACCTGCATTTCAACTAAAACGTTAACAGAAGTTTAGAGAAACCTAAGTTCAGATGATGTTAAATACTAAGATGTTCCTGCTACAAGAGGAACAAACTATGTCGAGGGAAGAAAAACTAAATGCAGAATATTAAAAACCAAAACTAAATGAGACTGAAAAGCAAAAGTTTATTTTCATAGGTCTTAAAAAAATGTACTGGAGCCCCCATGTTTTTTTCTCAGGACATCATTTCAAAAAGCACATGTAAAGATTGTACAGTAGTCCCTCTCTACTTCTCTTGAAGTTAAGGTGATGAAAAGTGTATACGGCACTCCATCTATATGATGTATACGTATATTAAGTTTCATTAAATTATATTGAGTGAATCAGAAGTTATGGCCCGGACAACAAAAGGTTACGGACGTAAGGACAGATGGGCGTAGACTATAATATAATAAGGAATAAAATAATACTGTAATACATTTAGCCTTTCACCAAGCTTATAAGATATCTCCACAGCGTCAGGAAAGAAAATTCATCTATTTTTGAAAAACCCTGGTCAGGTAGTCCCTTTTTGTTAAAAACACTGCTCTCACAGAGCCAACAAAGATAGCAGGAAGTCTGGGGAAATCTCAGAGTGCAACACTTAAAGTCAGAAACCACCGTTCGTTAACACTGGATCCCTCAGACGAGATTGTTCAATAAACCATCAAGTCATGGAGCAGTATCTCCCCGTGGACTTGGGAGAACCTTGGAAAACCATCATCATCAGCACATTCAGTGGCTGCATCCAGAAATGAAACCAGAAACTGCAACAAAAAATATTAAATCGTGTCATCTGGACCAGTTTCTTTAAGTGAAACGTTTTGTCCCCCATCCAGAGGACTTCCTCAGTCTATGGTCTGCCAACCATATCTGTCCCATTGGTAGCCTTCACTGCTGTGTTTTAAGCCAACCTCCTGTTGGAATCTCAAAAGTAAGCTTTTAACACATGCAAAACAATCAATCATCATGTACAACAATCGAATGTTTTAGGCCAGATGGCCAACTTGCTACTCGCAGAAACAGCCTGAGGACAACCAAGGCCAAAGTGATTCAGTAAAAGGATGGTAAGCTCAATCATCTAGGTAGATTACCAGAATCTGTTTTAACTTAGAGATTAATGGGTTGTGATTTATGAAATTGACCGCGTGTGACTGTTACCTGTGGCAAACACCGCCTTCTTGGAGAGGGTTTGATAGTCCATGATGGAGAACTGAGGCAGCTCAATGTTCTCCACCCCAGTGACGGAGCCAGAGTTGCTTCCTCCCTGCCAGTAAAACTCGATATCATCAGTCGTGTATCCATCTGATGAAGATGGGAGAAAACAGGGAGTTAAAATCTGACACAGAGTGAACCAGGATGTGATTTTAGACACGTGCACAGATTGGGGCAAAGTGTTGGTGTAGATTCTCAGTCATCCAGGACTTGAGCCTGACACATTTCCTCAGACTCTTTAAACACGCGTCAAGCTGGAAATATCCGACCCGCGCCGTGACAGTGGAAAAGGGGCATTATATCACATAAAACTGTCTGATCAAAGGTTGGATGCTTTAAAAGCATCTTTGCAGCATCTCTTAGTCTTGGAGTCAGGCAGTTTATCCTTCAAAACAATGTTTTTAGGAGATGATGTGCCTAAAGTGAGCAAACGCATTTCTTCAGACTCTTAGATTCTCTTCATAGCAATGAAGAAGAAAAACAGCTGGAAGAGGAGACACCTTGACATCATGAAACTGACTCTGGTATTGGATATGAAAAGGAGTGATGATGTGTGAATAACAGCAACTTGATGGACAACTCCAACTCCCGGTGACCTTCTGGATGGAGTGTGAGCAGCATTCATGTGTGACGCCTTTAGCTGGCGGGATGTGAACTCACAACAGCCACAGCTCCTGTGGGAATACCTGCTGGAGCAACGCTTTGAGTTCCCACTTTTATAACCTGTTTTGAGATCCACAGACGTGAGAATTGTTTCAAGCTACAACTGGAGGGAGAAAATAAAAAATGCTGGATAAAATATGTGACCCTTAAGGGAAGAGCACAGCAACTACGCTGTTTTCAAAGCTAGCAAGTGAATGAGCTGCAAAAGGCAGAGCCCCTATGCATATAGCAGCAATAGTCCACATTTAGACAAAAATGGTCAAACTTAACATCTTGAGAATAAAAAATATATAACTCTTTCCCACTTTATCTCAATATGACACTTTGCCAATAACTATTTGCATCAGTTTATAAAGCAGTCTCTTTTCCAGACACTTTGGTATGAACCGATCTGTTCCCCAGCTGCTTACCATCAGTTATCCTGCTGCTGCAGAAACTGATGCACTCGTTTTATCAAAAGGAAATGTGTTCTCCCGTTCTTCACCTTCTCTTTGTTAATCTTGAATCTGACTTTCGTTCAAAACCCAAAATTAAGACTATCTGAAAAACTAAAGTTGTGTGTTTTGATTTACCACCTTAAAAAAAAACTTTCTGTAAAGATGTTTACATCAAACATCTTTAGACCTCTTCTTATTGTACATAAAAATGTTATTGCTTTTATAACAAACCATTTCAGTGAGCTCTATATTTTTCCCCAATTCAATAAAAAAAAGAAACAATTAAATCAGAGTCAGAGTTTCTTTATTGTCATTCCCACCTCATGTGGTACATGTGGTGGAGCGAAATTTTGTACACAGAGTCCCAGTTACATCCAACAATAAAATGTAAAAGAAAAACAATGATAACATCTAAGATATGAACTAAGATAAACATCCACAAAAATACACTAAGCACTCATAGAATAAAAACAATACGACGAACATCAGCAAATCTCCACTCACATGAAGTTGTCCTCTGTTAAATAAGGTTTTTAGTGGAATAAACCAATTACAGTTAAATCAATCTTTTTACTCATTTTCTTTTACTCGTGAATAGTCAGGTCACAGACACAACAGGTCCATGGGGGGATCCCAAACAACTCACTCCCAAGCGACACTCTTATCACGCCTGAGAGAAGCTTCCAAAAAAGTTAAATCTGGATAAATTTCAGATTTAACTTTTTTTGGATTTTTCTACCTGGATTTCTGAGCATGCATCAGGATACTTCCAGCAGGTTCTTGGTCTGGGGAGGCATCAGGAGGCAAGCCAGTCAGATGCATGAGCCACATCAGTTGACATTTTAATGTGTAGATATGCAGCTCCTCACCTTATCTCCAAAGCTGAGTCCAGCCACCCTACAGAGGAAGCATATTCATCTGCTTCTGGCTTTCTGTTTATTCCTGTTAACATCATACCTCTTGTCCATGGGTGAGGGATTGACCTCTAAGTGAGCTTTGCCTTAAGACTCTTGGATACCTGAACTTCTCCACTTGAGGCAAAAAGTCACCCCCAACCAAGAGGAGCATTCCACCTTTTTCTGGTTGAGAACTGTGATGTCAGACTTAAGAGCCCAGCATACTCCACCCGAAGCACCGAAATTGTCTCTCATTGTTGCAGTTTTGTGACAAAAATTGTGTCATTTGTTTCTCAGAGCAGCTTCTCCCGCCCTTTCTTGACACAACACAAGACACTGACCAAACCTTTTCTCCCAGGCGTATGCACCAAATATTGTGTGATTGGTTAGAAGTTTGTGGGCATGTTCGTCAATTTGGAAATGTGCTCTGACATTCAGTTGTATGACTCTTCAAACACACTAAATTAGTCAAATGGTCAACAACTCCTGGATGGAGATTGTGCAGACATCGTGTATGAAAGAGTCTGTTTGCTGAAAAGTGTGGCACTTCATGAAAGGTGGATGCATGGAAGGAGTGGAGACTCTGGCGAGAAGAAACCTGTGTGGTGACGTACAGTATATTGCAGTGGGAGGGGTTTCCCAGCAGCTCCGCATCTGTGTCTCATGGACAATGCAAGGTGTGTGCGAAAACGAACATCCTGAACCACGTGACCGCGAGTCGACTGTTCGGCTTTAGATGGAGTATGCCAGATCCTTTAGAGGAGCTGACTCCTCCCAGCTACTTCACAATTGGCTGTGAACCATTTCACTGCATGCTAAAGGTCAAACAAACAGAAGCACCGCATCTGCAGACAGCAGAAACAAGATCCCGAGGTTCCGAAATCTGATTCCTTCCTTTCCTCGACTGCATCTTGGAATGCTGCCATTGAACACCACAAATAGGATTGAAGCCAAGGGGCAGCTCTGACATAGCTCTTGCTTTATAAGATAGCCCTTAAAATGACCCAAGAAACCCATACTCCCATAGCACTCCAACAAAATGCTTCAGGAGAACTCATCCGTAATCCTTCTGCACTTCCACAACATACGTTAACTGAATAATCAAACGCTTGCGACCCCCCTTGAAACTATGCAAGTGTTTTCTGTTCTACAACCTGAGCAAAAGCCACTGTGCTCCTCTTGAATCTGACACTCAACAGTTGGTCTGAGCCTTTTTTCCAGTAGTGAATGGTTAAATATTACAATCCCTCTGGTGTATTTTTTTTTCTTCTATAATCAGGCAGAGTTTAAATCATGTAGGTTAATCACTAAACATAGCATCATGTGCTCTTTGTCCTCCAGATCCCACACAAAAGAAAAAAACAGTTAACTCATCAGAGTGAGACGAAAAGTGTCTCTGACTCTCTGTCCTGCAGCTGGACATCTTCCAATTTCCCACACACTCAACTGGACGAACAATGAAGCATCCCCTTTACTTTTCCTGGCAGGTCTCTAGGCTACATCAAGCCTGCACTGGTGCGGACCAGCCCCCGGTGCCCTTCAGTAATTAGACCGATTTAATTGGGCCAGTGAGTCTATAGTTTCAGACTCTTCATCTTATTTTCAGGCAGCTGCAGAATTTCTCGGAATTAACTGCTTATCACGAGTGGAAGAGCTGTGATTTTTACCTCATTTTTCCTCATTTGTTTAATGTATATGAGAAAAAAAGATTATGATCATTTAAGTGGACAATTACAACGGTGAGACTATGGTGCAATTTATCTGCCAAACTACCATGATTCAAGTCTTTGTATAATCTTATTTCTTATAAAAATAAATTAATATGTTTCTAATGTTTTGTAACCCAATGTAATTCTGCAAACATATGTCTGAAAGATAAATATTGTAGTCCTCTTCTTCAGTGTTTGCTGCATTAATGTCCGCATATAATCACGTACAAATCATTAAAAAATTCTTCGCAGAGCTGTATGATTTTCATGCACATGATTTATGCATGAAGCTCCAGGTGGGAATGATGTTCTCTATAAGCAGACATACATAAAGCATCAGAGTTAACTATTCATGTCAGAATTATGAATTATTTAATTGAAACACTCTGAACAGGTTTGATCAAACAGGAAACGTCCCTTTGCATTAGTTGGTGTGAAGCTGAGCCTGACCTCAGTGACTACAGAGGGTTCTGACCTGTGACATTGTGTGGACAAGAAGAACTGAAGCAGAGATGGATGGATGGAGGAGGAACGTTTAAAACTTTTAAAAGTTAAATTGGGTTTAACAACCTCAACGGGACTGAGAAGTCTGTGTACTGCAGCTGGGAGTTAATGAAAGTACAATGATGTCACTGAGGTTAAACCTTTAATGGTGTTTTGAAGCAAATTGTTCTGCTCTAAACTTCTGATCCAGCTTACATTTCATTATATTTTCCATCCAAGCAGTCAGAGTTTCCCCTAAAGCCTTTTAAAGTAGTCTTCCAAATAATTTAATGAACATTTTCTGCTTTGACGCTCAATTTCAGACCAGTAACTGAACGTGTTTTGATTGTTAAGCAACTTAAACTTGACCTATGAGTCATTGGGACATAAAAAAAGTCTCCTAACTCAAGGGATGAGTCAGTGTTTTGTCAACAGAAAACAAACAACTTTGCAAAGTAAAAGTTTTAAAATAGACCTTAAGGATCTTTGGTCCCAGCAGCTTGTAGCAACAACATTTTTTTTTTATTTCTTCAGTCGACTCTATGAAAAATCTCAGAGCACATTTTGATTGAGAAGATGAAATATCCAATTTGCTCATTTTTTCTGATAAATTTATTTTGATACAGCTGTGTGACAATCAAGCTCCCTCTGGGGAATAAAAACAATTACCGTATTGTTCACCGTATAAGTCACACCTTTTTGCATAAATTTGCAAATCCTGTGACTTATACACCGAAGTGACTAATACACGTTTTTTTTTTCTCATATTCATAATCCAATTTTTGTCTGAGATCTGATGATTTCATTTATTCTGACATGAAAAACATTGAACACTACCATTTTCAGCTGCTAGAGGGCCCTCGACCAATATGGCAAGCCAAGTGTCTCATTAATAGGTAAAAGTGGCTATTAATGAGTCATTTGGCTTGCCATACCAAGCCACCTTAGTCCCGCTCTGGAACTCCTGGAGCAAACGTTAAATCAGCTGCATTTCGCTGCGCCGCCCAGGCGAAATGCAGCTGATTTAACCATTAAAGTGCATTTATTAAGGAAAAATTCAACTGAGACACAGCTTTACCATAATATCAAGCAAACAAACAATTGTGTTTAAGTGGTTATCTTGTTAAATTTAGACAAAAATGCACAGCGAGTCCTCCCTCTACACACTCCAGCAGCCGCAAATCAGTTTTTGAAATGCAGCTGATTTGACCATTAAAGTGCATTTATTAAGGGAAAGTTAAACTGAGACACATCTTTACTATAATTTTGAGCAAACAAATAATTGTTTTTAAGTGTTAATCCTGTTAAATTATTGTTAAAGTCCTCCCGTGCATGCTCTTGCAGACGCCATTTGGCAGCCAGTTGATTTTTGGCACACCGGCCCACGTTTCTGGGTGGTCAGCGGTGATGCGTAACAAACGTGACGCGTCAGCGGTGACGCATAATTTTTTTCATTCAACCTTTATTTAGACAGGTTAATCCCATTGAGCCTCAAGGACTCATTTACAAGAGATGCAACTTATACGGCGAAGCGACTTAATTACGTTTTTTTCCTACTTTATTAGACATTTTTGAACTGATGCGCTGTGTACGGCGGTAATTACGGTAGGTTAATTCACATTTGAAACATGTTTTATTAACTTATCTTTAAGCCACATTTTATCCCGTTAGTAAATAAGTATATGTAAACTTCATAGATAAAATCACAGAGTGCTTTACAGAAATACAAAATACAGGTTTAAAATAAAACAAAAACAGTAAGAGTGGCTGATAAAAAACATAACATTTAACTAAAAGCTTGTCTGAATCATCAGAGACGGTAGGACTGGACCAGCCTGTCCTCGCTGTTAGATATAACAGAATAGAAGCTGAAATAAATGCAAGATTAGTAAAAACTAGGCTTTAGCAGTTTGACATCTTATCACAGCTCAAGACTGTAATAAAGTTGGCAGAAAATTTGTAACGAGAAACTTCAAGAACATAAAAAAGTCTGTTTGTTTGGATCGACTGAACTAAAAGCTTCCAGTAAGTTAACATCAATAAGTTAACGTTATTCTCTATTTCAGGTATTTTTGATGAGTTGTATTTCATTTTTCTGCACCGCGCAGCAGAGCAGAGTTTTTAACTGAGGATAAGAACACACTTATCAGTCAGAGATGCTCTTTAAGTATTTCTGTGTTGCTTTCGATGTGCAAACAAACACGTCGACTAAATCAGCGTCACTCACAGCTTTCGATTTCCAACGTGCAGTTCTGCTCATCCAGCGGGTATCTGCGCAGGTCCATCATGCAGGCGGCTGTCGTGGTGATCCTTCAACCAAAATGACAAAAATAGTTTAAAACAAACTGAGATTCAGGAGAATTTATGGCTAATTAAGTTTGGAGAAACCCTTTTTGACTTAACCTTCTAAAGCTCAGCTCGCACAGATCCTTTCACACGTCGACTGGAACAAAACTATCGGTTTCTTTTCTCCCATAATTACTTTTGCTCCACTGAAGTCCTGATTGTAGCTCTGCTCTCTCTGAAAACCCTTGTGTTTGATCTCATTTACAACTATAAGTAATTAACAATAATATCCAGACAACCTGGTGAAACCTACAATTCTCCTCCTTCAAGTTGTACATCCAAAGGGGGAAAAAAAACTTTTGTTGGACAAAAGTAATCGTGTATTTTCTTATTTCTGAGCCCTGTGTTGACAAGATTGGCTGTTTTCTATTCATTTATTTGGAACCATATGTTATTTACAGCCTTATAATCATGAGTGTACAACAGCAAACAGCAATAAATAACTTTAAATAATCATTAAAGCATAGAGGCGCATTCCATTTAATGGGCTGTATTCAGATAAATTACAGTATTTTAATGGTTGACTTGCAGCAACAGTCATTTAAACAGAACATTTATCAGCGGCCAAACAAAGACTCCCTTCATGCCTCGAACGCAAGTCCTCAATAAAATCACCGATGCTAATTAAAAGGCATTTTTAGGTTAAATTAAACATCTTAAAGTCCAGACTGATGTTGTGCTTCTGATGTTCTCATTTTACACGTTTGCTCATGAAAAAGGCACATTTCTTCCCGCTGCTTCGTCTTCTCAAATCTTTATTTCTATCCACATGAACGTCTGACGTTTTGAGTCTGCCTGTGGAAAGGCTGTTTGGATTTCATCATCTAGTGTCATTGCAGCTCTGTGGCGAAGGCTTCGGGATGGTCCTAATCTGAATGTCTTGCTTGGATAAACTCAGATTGCTGGAGGAACCAAAGAATCTGGCAGGAACTTTGATGCGGAAAGGCAAAAGGGAGGCGACTTGATCACCGACCGTTCATGCAGAAGATTCATATCTCATTCATTAGAACCATGGATGTATGCACAAAGGATCAACACCATGCAGGAAGAACATATTGCAAACAGCTGCTTGGGACTCAAGCAGCAGGAACTAGAAACAGAGATGCTCCAAAGTGAGTTACTGTGGCTGCAAGAGAAGATTATTGCCAAAGTGAAGTGAGAACCTTTATCTGATCATCCAGTACAGATTAACAGGAGATTAACAAATACAGACAAGGGAGCTGGATTCATCTGGATACTGACACTGCTGATGAGTGAGGCTAAAAGTTACAAAGAGATAAGTACTGGCACATTACATAGTACTATTACACATCAGCCTGTAGCAATGGCCTAGACAAGTAAAGACCTTTTATAAAATTTGATTTTGATTTGTGACCTTGATCTTGAAGCAGGTGATGAACAGTGTATGCAACACTCTGTCTAGTGATATTGCAAAGGTGTATTAAGTTTCAATAAACTATCTTGAGCGGATCAGAAATTATGGTCCAGAAATGATCAAGTTTATGGACAGAGAGAGACTATAATTTGTCCTGCCTTTGACAGGCGTATAAAATGTTTGAGTAATTTGATAAACAAATGATACAGGAAGCAACTTCCAGGCAGGCAGAGCTCAGCAAATGCTTTCTATACTTGGCAGGAGCTTGTTAATGCAGTATAAATGTAAAAGTACATTTATAAATGAGTATGAGGTATTTTTTAGAATAAAAAAAATAGAACTGAGACATGAAAATCAATTGTAACAATTATTTTATATATATATATAAATATATATATACATATATAAATTTGATAGAGCGATCTTAAAAGACTACTTTCTGGGCTTTGGATTGGATGCTTGCATTTATTACTATTTAATAAAATTGATGTATTTCTGCCTAAACCACAAAAATAGATTTATGTATAAAAAAAAAAAAGTTTTAATTAAACTCCTAGGATTTCTTAAAGGAATGCTTATCACCAACCACCTTTGACGCACAAGTTTTCTGACTACTTTTTTGTTGAGAAATGACAGAATTATAGTTGTTTTGGTCAAACCTTGAAATATTGTTATGCACAGTGTCATAATATATTGAGATGTCACACTAATAGACCATGTTGTGAATAACTGTCAGCTACCAGCACACCAAATTTTAGCTAAATGTCTGTAGAATAGACTAAATCATAGTCATTTTGCACACGTCTCAAACACGGTTTGGACTAATTTTTCCACACATATTACCTGTAGATGCATTTAAAGCATATTGTGAGTGAGACTTCATAATTATTTTTACCTGTAGTTACTTCAGAGCTGATTTCAGACATCTAAAGTATTCAAATTTCAAACATTTCCACGTCAAATGTCTCCAAACTGAGATCATCTGATTGTTATCCAATACAAATAATATGCTAACTACTCATAATTAATCAACATAACCTAACATAACATAACAAATGTCTCAACTAACCCTCTAAGGTCATTGTAGTCTGCAGAAGACATTTTTTAATAAGTTTTCTCTTCATGTTTTGAGCGCACACCCTCCCAGCTCAGGATGAACCATCAGTTATGCAACTGAATGCTAATTAGTCCAGATAGTGTGATTGTTCGCTGGTCGGCTGAGCACCCTGCAGAAACACTCAGAATGAAATCCAGAAGAAATGACGTATTTATGTGATGGAGGGAGAAATATGGACTCCACTTGCTATGTCCTTGCTTTTCACGTTAGTTTTTTTTTTTCCTCTCTGAGCCCGGCTGTCCCCAGTTCTCCTCAGGGGGTCCCTAAAAGCGTTGAAGGCCCCTTTTAACTCCCCGTTAACTTCAGGTCTCTCTTAAATTATTTGCATAAGTTCTCAGATTGGACACAAAGGTCCGGTAGGCGATTTATTTTTGAGTTTGGCTGTAAATGTACTTTACTTGTATCTGAATCAGCTGCATTTTTTATGTGAGTATACTGTCCTGCGGAGAGGTGTGGTAGCAGTTTGGGCATCTTCCCACCATGTCAGAGGGCCCAGTGGGAAATATTTTTGTGAAAGAGGTGCTCATAATCAAGCCCTGCCAGGAATTACAAGTTGAAATCCCACAAAGCTTTTTCTCAACCAGTTGTAAGGAAAAATTCAGCAGATCTTTATTATTTTTATAGTTGTCTTATTGTTTTACTGTTGTTTTTTTGTTTTTATTTTTGTACAGCACTTCAGTCGGCTGCTATGTTGTAATTTAAGTGCTTTAGAAATAAATTTGTATGGTATAGAATATCTTAGCTGCCAGACTCTCACTATGTAGAACCGACATGGGTAATTTAAGGCCCGAGGGCCAAACATGGCCCTTGGACAATTTCTATCAGGCCCCACAATATCCTTCACTCAAAAGAAAATATATAAAAAAAGATTTATAAAAAAAAAAATGCAATTTATAAACGAGACTTAAGGGAATTTAAATTAAACATCTTACGCAAAACATTTTTTTAAAGCATTTTTTAAGTCGTTTTTCCAGAACAAGATTGAACCTTATATACTTAGAAACAAAAATATATGTTTGTTGTGCATATTTCCACTAACATATATATATATCAAGTTATGCTAATGTGTATAATATGCCACAAGAGCCAGTTTACAACATGTCTTATATTCCTAAAGGGTTTTGGAAAACAAGTTTTTATAAAGCGCTAACTATGCTACAACAAGAAAAAGCCTGAAAAAGGTCTTCTAGACTATCTGTCATAAAGAAAATTAATTTTCAATTATCAATGTGACCCTTTGATTGCTCTAAATGTCTTGATGTGGCTCTGTGGGGGAAAAAAAAATGTTGCCAACCTCTGATGTAAGGTCCACCAAGACATAAATATTCATTCATTTCTTACCTTTAGAATATTCTCAGGCTATTGGAAGCACCAGATAAATTATCAAGCATTCAAAGATTAAAAGACTATTTCAGAAACTGCATTCAGCTCGTTCTGTTTTATTATCGCCTGCAAAAGCATGTCGCAAACTTGACGAACTGAAAAAAACAAGAAACTTAAATTAAAATTGAGTTTAATATTAGAAATAGATCCTATTTAACTCCGAATGCTAGGAAACGCCTTGTAACTGCTTCCTTCCCTCCATCGACTAAGGTGACATTAATTAGATGAATGCTACTACAAGCACCCTGCAGATGTTGGACACTGTCTGTCATGGTGCACTAAGATTCATAACCATTCCCACCACTGCACCCTGTATTCACTGGTTAACTGGTCATCATTAACTTCATGCAGACTCTCCCACTGGTACATTTTCATCTTTAAATCACTTCTTTGTCTGCTGCCTTCATACATCTCCTCCTACGTGTCTCTGTGTGAGTGCAGCTCCAGCGTGCGCTCTCAGGACATAATTACCTGCAGCGTCCCCTCAATGCAGACTGAATTCGGCAAAAGGGCCTTCCCATCGCTCCTGTAACCTGGAACACCTTGCAAAAATATCTGAAGCTGTCAACTTTGACCTCTCTAAGGGATTTTAAACAATTAAGTTCAATGCAAAAATCAATGCAGACGTTCCTGTGTTTAGTATTTTACCTCGTTTCCTAATGAAGCTTGATTTTATTTTGTTTTATATCACTACTTTTATTTACTTTTTATTTCATAAAATTTTATGGCTTCTTATTGTTGTGTGTGGTTTATCTAAAACAAGTCTCTCTTGAAAATGAGTCCTCATGACTCAGTGAGACTAAACTGTTTAAATAAAGGTTGAACGAATAAAGAAAGGAGAAGGCGGACAATAATGTTTCTACTTGTGTGTGTGTCTGTTAGCAAAATTTTAATAAAATTTACCTTTGTAATCATTGGCTGTTTGGAGTCCAATGGCCTAGCAACCTTAAAAACACAGACATGTCTCTAACTCAGCCAGTTTTACAGATACTGAGCTGAAATTTCTGTATAGCCGAGTCATTAACAACACAAACATTTTTTTTTAATTTTGGACAAAAACTGCTACAACGCTGTCATTTTTTAACATAGATAGTCTAAATCTCTGGAAAGTCTGCAGATTTTGCAGGGAAACGCATAAATAAAGTTTAATAAAAGATTGTGAACATTATTGGTTAAAATAACAACTGACCAATATTTCTTCCTATATGTTTGAACAAATAGTCCTTCAGCACATATCTCTGCAGATTTCCTTCACGTGAAGCTGTTTTCACGTGATCCCATCACATGTAACCTTCTGAGCACTCTGACTCTGCTGAAACAAAAGCTTTTTGGACGGTGCATCAGCTCAGGCCCGGCAGCACAAGCTGAACCCAGCCGCTGACTCATCATTTCTCCCAGCGCACGTTTTTTTCTTCTTCTAATGTTTTTCAGTGACAGCAACAAAGATCTGCTGCAGCTTCTGTGAAGGTAATAAACACATTATTGGTGAGTTTTCTCCAAACCAGGATGTCGAACAACCAACTAAACTGGTGTGTGTGTGTGAGTCAGTCGGTGCTGAGGTCAATTTGGGGAGCCTAAATATAGCCGTTGTCTGAGCAGCGAGCACACTGGATGAATAATTGTGGGAGCCTTCAGGGGATAATGATTCTGCAGCAGAGCATGGTAAAAGGAATCATCCTCCGTCCTTCAGTTTCTGTGGAACCAGACTGGTGAAGGGAGAAGAAATGTCTTTATACAATTCATTAACACAAAATATAACAAACATTTCACTTTTGAGTTGTTAATATGACGTTTTTTTCTTGTTCTCATTTAATTATTGAAGGTTTAGAGTGGCAGAATCAGGAAAGTCATATTAATTTATTTTAAATGGGGACAATTATCTATAGAGTTGATAATTATTAAGGTTACTAATGCAATAAACACCAAAATGCCCGCGTTACTAATTAGCTGATATTCTTCAATTTGTATTGCACTTTTTAGTTTGCTACTCCTCCCTCAGAAATGAATAAAAAATACATCAAAACACAAAGCTCGACCAGGGTTTGTACAGCTGAGACAATAATAAAAAAAAATTGCGCAAAAAAAAAAAAGTAAAAGTAGAACTTTGGCAAACCAAACGAGAGAATTAGCATTTCCTGTGAACATGCTTATTGCTGAACGATTTAGCTGAAAGCTGGAATACATCGACAGTTGAAATGTAGAGAGAAGAAGCTGATGTTCAGCTTAAATTAGCTGAAAAGCAGCAAAAAAAAAGGCTGAAATTAGAAAAAGAAGCTGAACTGTAGCAACAAAGCTGAGCAAAAATAACAGAATTTAGTAGAAAGAAGCTAAAAGGAGCCGAAAAAGCCGAAAAAAGCACAAACGTCACAGAACATTGGAGTTAACATGTCTGACCTGATGGCATTTTGAGATCATGTATGATTTATAAAAAACACAATATGGGTTCTTTTGATTTTTGGAAAGTTTACACTTAAACTTTAAGCTGTTCGAAACGTTCTGACTCACTGGGTTTTATCTTATTCAGCAAATAGTTATATTATTCAGTGATGGCTGATTCAATAACTCGTGATGAATTTGACCAAAGTAGTTTTGATTAAATGCTTTAGATTCAGGCAAACAGAAGAAAAGTGTTGGACAAATCCTGCAATAATGTTAAAAATAAAAACATTGAAGAATAACATTAAAAAGAGGTTTGAACATGGTTTCAAAATAAAGCTTGCAGACACTTTTCAAAATAAAAAAATTGTATTACTCCAAGCAGTGACAGAGCCAAAATAAGTAAAAAAAATAATAATTTTTTAAAGATTTTAGGTATGTGTTGGAATTTTGGAGAGTAGCGGCAGTGGCACTTTTCAATTTGTTCAGAATTTTCTAGATAGTTTTTTTTTTTTAATATATATTTTATTATCAGTTTGAAATAAGTGGGCATATTCCTTTTCAGTCTACTAGGCCATGTCCCGGGTAGAAGTGACGATGAGCAGAGCAGGAGGGAGCTTCCTCCTAAACACAGAGCAACGATTTTGGTGGAGGGAGGAGGCGTCGAACGACTTCTCAGCACAACTAAAATGTGCAAACACGAAAACATTTAAAAAAAATCATCTGCTGGTTCCGGTTCTGTCGTTCATTACACGATGTGTTCAATACATGATGTAAACAGCAGTGTTGTATTTACATTGGTCTTGTGGTCCAAGTGGTCATTAGCTGGTTTAGGATTCGTTCTGGGCGTCAAACTGATGCACCGACTCAAAGACCGCTTAAAATGGCAGGCAACTATATTTATATGAAACAGGATAAATGCTGAAAATAAGAGGAATTGGTGTTAAATCTGGTTAAATCAAGTGGAAACACTGCAGGAGGCCAGAATGAACAGAAGGGTTTCTGTTGTGTGCTAATGGACTTCTGGGCCGGGCCCTGTTTATCTGGACACACAGCAAAGTGTTTACCTCTAAGAAGCCCACAAGGCCTGTGTTCAGTCAGCCACGAAGGCCGAGCCAGTAAGTGTTGTTTTCAGACAAATTTAGCTCGCGCTCTCCGTTCTTTTCACATCGTTTCCTGTTCGGACCTAAAAGACCTTCAGGTCGGGCTTAATGCGTTCTGCTTCTCTCCGTTTCCTCGTGTCACAGGAAATACGTTCATCTGGAGAAAAGCAGCTTTCTTCTGGAAGCTAATGTGCCTGATGTGAGCAGACAGGTCCTTCTGGGGGTACAAAAAAAAAAAAAAAAGACAACCAACATGTAAAGCTGAATGACCCCCGACAGAAAAACAACACTAAAAGAAGTGAGACAAAGACGCGACTGAACAGGAGGGATTGTTGAGACGGCTCCCCTGATCGTCTCCTTCATCGTTTCCTCCAGACCTGTGTGAAAACACTGTCTATGCCCTTTGCTCTGATCCATTTGCTATTTTTTGTTTTCCATTACTTTTTGCAGCATGTTGCTACTTTTAGCTCATAGCTTCTGGATACCATTTGTTACTTGTAACTCTAGCTACCCTGTTATTAACAACTGTTTTGCTACTTTTCAGAATCAGAATTAACTTTATTGTCATTGAATAGTTAAGTACAGCAAAAATACGTTTCGTACAGCCGTCTGAAGGGTAGACGGAAGTGTACGGGGGCTGCTGCTTCTTATCGCTTAGATAAAAAAAGTGGAAGAAAACATGAATAAAAAAAGGTATAAAAATAAAGATATCTCACATTGTCCTTGACACAGGGCACATTGTAAGGTAGCAAAAAAATCAGCCTCAGCCAAAGCAACATAGAGAGACATAATACATTTTGCAAGGGGGTGGGGGACGACATGACGGTGAGATTGTAGATTGTCCATGAACACTTCCTGACTGAAAAATGTTGGATTGTATACCTGGATTATTGAGCATGGACTTTGTTGTTTTCAACCAGTTTGACAAGACTGTCAACAAGGAAGAGGGCCGGCAATGGAGGAGGGGTCGTAACAAAAAGACCATCTTATCACAAGCAGAACTGGTTTGTTCCACTTTGGAGTAAGCTGTTGGGGGAAGAATCCGTTTTGTTGTGTGTTTCCTTGACTGATGAATCCTTCCAGACTGAAGGTGAAACGTTTCAGCACAAAAAAAAGAAACTGTCCAGATGACCTGACTGAAAAATGTTGGATTGTAAACCTGGATTATTGAGCATGGACTTTGTAGTCAGAAACATGATCTTCCACACACCCCAGGAATCCATGACATATCCAGCTGCGTTTGTCCCTTCAGGGCATGAGGGCTCTCCTGCACCCAGTCTCCTCGAGAAAATTTTATCAGTTGCGTTGAGAGACGGTTGGACCAGATCCATAATAATTTAGGATTCAGAAGATGTGTAAAGAGAGGCTCTGATACACAGGACAAAGAGCAAAAGCAGGGGAAAGGCCAGAGAAGGAAGAAGAGCGACTGTCTTCGTCGAGGGCAACTCAGAAATAAAAGGTACTCCTTTGTTGTTTTTGGCTCGTGTTTTGCTACTTTAACCCTTTGCTGCTTTTAGCCAGTGTTTTGCAACTTTTAGCCCAACTTTTCATTCGTTTAGCTGGTCTTTTTCCTAATTTTACTTTTCTGTTTACTACTTTTAGTCAATCTTTTGCTACTTTTAATAACTAACCGTACTTTTACTAGTTTTATTTGGCCTGTTACTACTTTGACCTTTTCTTTTGTTAATTTGAAATGTACTTTTGCTACATTTAATAATACTTTTGCTACTTTAATCTTTTGCTGCTTCCAGATGGCGTTTTGCCCCATTTTTAGTGTAACTTTTCATTCTTTGAGCTACCTATTTGCTACACGCTTTTGCTAATTTTACTTTTCCTTCTACTAATTTTAGTCAATATTTTGCTACTTTGAACTAGACTTTTGCTACAGTACCTATGTGTTTTTGTTTGTTTTAGCTGTACTTTTACTGCTTTTAGTTTGCTTGTTACTTTCTTTCAACCCTTTTGCAACTCTTTTTACCTTTACAACGCAGTTCTGTAAGTTTCTGCAGATTTTAGCATTCACTCTGCATCTTTACAGAAAATACAATAGGTATATCTGACATAAGCTTCAAAATCTTTGACCTTGGACCTTTCAGTTCCAAGATGGCTGACTTCTCTGACAGAACCAACTCAAGTCCAAACTACATTTTGAAATATTAAAGTTAATGGGAGGCCAGAATAGCAAATCTTTTTGCGATCAGTGCTGTAATTTGGGTTAGATGCTTTTTTAAATAAAATTGACTTTATCGTATATATTTTTACAAAGTATGTTTATATTTATACTTTTTCCATCCATCCATCCATCCATCCATCCATCCATCCATCCATTATCTTTTACCCGCTTCTTCCATTTTGGGTCATTGGGGTCACCGGTGCCCATGTCTGGCAATCATTGTGCGAGGGGCGGGGTAGACCCTGGACAGGTCGCAAGTCCATCACAATACTTTTTCCAAAATATCAAATGATATCATTCAGTAAAATATATTCAGCACAGTGAGTGAAAAAGGTTTGTGTGTCTCCACCACTCAGAAAGCCAACCACGTGCTTCAGAGCTTATTCTCCACATTTTGTGTCCTGGGGTGTTGTGTTCTAAATGGTTTCCAGTCACCACAGTGTTGCCATGAAAACCATGTTGGTTCTGATCCGGTTCTGGTCCACAGTCAGAGACCTGCTGCTCAGCCACCTGGTTCCTTTTCACCAAAACCTGAGCACTGTAATGCTGCTACCAAAAAGCATGAACCAAACTTAAAAACACACAAACAAATGTCACGTTGTTGTTTTGTTATTTAGACGTTAATACAAAAAAAAAAAAAAAGAAAGTATTTATAAATTTTAAATGGCAGCTAATTTTAAAACCGTCAAATAAAAAAATCTCAGCACATATGATGAATTCTGTTGGTTGTCCATGAAAAATCTTTTTTATTTGACTGATTTGTTTTATTGTGAAATTATTATTTTTTTTTAATGGAAGAAGGAAGGTGATGATTCTTTGGCTAAAGACGAACTGATGTTAAATATTTGTATCACCGTGCAAAACAAACATTTTAGAGTACCTCATCAAGTCAAAAGACTCTCATAGATCAGGTAAAGGATCCTCAAAATGTCCTGATGCATGCTCAGTAGTCCAGGTAGATAAATCTAACAAGGTTTAAGTCAGGTCCTCTGGACAGGTTCTTCTTGTTCATATTTTATCCAAAAGACTTCTTCAGTCGAAGGAGCTGCAATAAACTCAGTCTTATAAAAATCGCCTTCTCATAGTGGATCAATTAGTTTGCTGGTGACAGCTAAAACTAGTTGTTCACATGCGACTGTTATTTATTGCTTCCCTCACTACCACCACAAGCAGGCAGGTCAACAAGCTTAAACACGTTTGTGAGATGGGGAACGCTGGATCGCTGGAATTTGTCAGCGACAACGGAACAGTTCACATCGTCAGAGTTCCTAGACTTTAAAAAGCTATGGCTTCATCCACATAACATAGAGTCTATTATTTTATCCAGATGTAATCGAGTTCTTAAATGGGGCTGCTGAAAGAGCTATCCAATCAGCCAAGTACATCCTTCAACAACCTGACCTCAGCTTAGCCTTAACGAGCTATTCTTCTACACCAATTGCAGCAACCAGCACAAGTCCAGCTCAGCTTATGACAGGATGCCACATCCGCACCAATGCCTCAGCTCTAGAAAAGACAGCATTGCCCTGTCCAGCCAATCAGGACATGGTGTATCAAAAGGATGCTGCAGCTAAAGACTCGTATAGATTATTCTACAACCAACGAGATTCAGCTCATCCACTCCCTGAGTTGCACCCAGGTCAGAATGTTAAAGTGAAACTTGATGGGGATCAAGGATGGACGACGCCAGCCAAAGTTATCGGTAAGCCCAGAGAATCGAGATCCTACTTGGTGGAGATGGCCAACGGTAATGTGACCTGCAGGAACAGACAACACCCTTCAGGTGGTCCTGGGGGCAGCTGATCCTGATGAGCTGCAGCAACGCACTGTTCCAACGACACCGCGGCAGGACTATACAACTACAGAAGTGGTGGCTCCCCAGGAAGCACCAGCAAGCCAACCACCACCAGGCCCTGTTCCAGGGTTTTCCTTTGGGTAAACCATGCCCGTGAAAGTGACTTCAAGAGGGCGGGAGGTAAAAGCGCCTTTTGGATTTAGAGATGGTGGTCCCTTTTATATTCTAAAGGGCAGAATAATCCCTTATGAGGACTGAGGACAGTCTACCCTATAATGGCCTGTATTCTAAAAGAACTGTTCCTTTAGATTCATAGTCCAGAGAGAGACTTTTTTAGAGTTCTCAAAAAAATCTTTACATTAATACATTAATGTCAAAGTAAATGTTTAACTGAACTTTGGTGTTTTGAACCACTTTGGCATAGTCTGTCTTGGAGGAGTTGACGGGGCAGAGGGTGAGCCCCGGAGGCCATCTTATCACCAGCAAACTGTTTTTTTTTTTCCCACTCTGGGAGTGAGCTGTTTGTGGGATTCAGTTTGGTTTGGTGAGCTCCTCAGACTGAAGAAGTCCTTCGGATGAAATGGCTCAGCAACAAAAGAAACAGTACAGATGACCTGACTGAACATTGTTAGATTTATACCTTGATTAATGTGCATGAACTTAGGGGTAAATGTTTCACTGTTCATGGGTCCAAATCATAACAAACGGGCAACTTAAGTTATGTTCTGATACACGCATTGAGAACTGAATTTATAATTTTGTTCATGCCTTGCTAGCTTTATTTTATTCTTTCAAAAAATAAAAAGGGGGAAAGAAAAGAGAGGAGATGTTGTGAGATGTGCCTTATTTTCCTAGTGGGGCTACCATAGGGGGTTACCAGGGAGCACAAACAGGAAACCATGCTGGGAATTTAGAAGCCGAACACAAGATGTATGCTTCTGCTGTTGTGCAGTAAAAGCAGTTCATGTTCCAGAGATTCTATTCCTGCCTCTTATCATGACAGAAACAAAAGCTGGTGTTTGATGTGTGCTGTAAATCCAAAGCTCCACCAACAGCTCATACCTGAGCCCGTAGAGCACAGTTCCATCGGGATGCAGTCGAATCATGCGGTTTTTCACCGTCACCCCATGGACGAAGGACTTCTTGTCGTTAATGAAGTAGGTGTCGGGGACCCACAGCTGGTCTGCCACACGGTTGTCCAGGGTCAGGTTGAGGGGAATCCCCGTGTAGGAGAGGCGCTTGTCCCTCCAGGACTGCTGGAAATACATGGTGATGGTGTAGTCCTGAGGGACACGGGGAGGAAACTGTTAGCACATCATCGAGGTATCGATCCGTTCACTGCACCGTGTATCCTCCATACATTTTTCACACTCAGACACAGCAGAGCTTCATTTGTACGTTATTCCCTCAGATCTTAGATTCATCCTTCTTTCTATTTGTTTTTGTATAACATCGATTCACAACACACGTCATCTAAAGGCAGCATACAAAATAAACTTCAGCTTGGTTTTGTTTAGAGAGTTCATATGATCGTGATGCCTTTAAAGGCCCCATAAAAAACGGAAAAGTTAGGTTGAGACAAACACACGCCTCATAGTAAAAGGTAAACAAAAGAAAATTAAGTTAGATAGTAAAATTATAGAATTTCTATAGGCTAAAATCCTGAAATTAAGAAATTTACACTGATTAATTATGGCAATTTAAGATAAATGTCAAATATACCAGATACATATTTGCAAAAATTCACAGAAAAAGCTTTTAAATTCCATAAAAACTCTGGTTGAAGGATGCAATCGTACATACATTGATCATTGTATTTACTTCAGCCCTTTTTATGCTTCCTACAGCAGATATTAAATATAGCAAGAATAGCATTTTTTGTTTTTTGAAGAAAGCTCTTCTCAGAAAGCAACTTCTAGTTGTTTTTTTCCTTTTTTGACGTATTTCTTAATAAGTTTGATTCAATGAGGGAAAAAAAGACTAAACCAGACAAATTATTCTGACTAAAACTATCATAACAGTTCATATAAAGACAACTTTTTCCCAACGTAAACAAAAGGATTAAGTCCAGAAACAGTTGTTTGTGTGTTGCTGATTCATTCTGTGGGTTTTCAGGGTGCCACGGCCTCGCCTTCACTCTGCACCTCCCTCTCCAAAATAATTCACTCCCGCGGCAGACTGCTGAACAGATTTACGTTGGGTGATGTCAGTTCTTATTAAAGAGGGCGAACAGTTTCCGTCTGCACGCTCCAGTTGTTCCTGAGGCTCCTCAGAGAGCCGAAACTCCCCGTTTCACCTGCTCCTCCGATCTTTCTGAGCTCCTCAACTGCTCCTGCTGCAGATCTGTGCAGTGTCAGGTATCAGTGAAAAAAATGTAATAAACTAAAACTGCAACAGGCACATGAATGCATCAACACAAATGGCTCGTCCTTTGACAGGCAGCGTAATGTTTTTGGTGTTTCCTTGAAATGCTCCTCTCTCAGACTGCAGGCTTACTTGCGGTTCCTAGAGTTTACAAAAGCAGAATGGGAGGAAGATCTGTCAGTTATCAGGCTCCTCTCTTGTGGAACCAACTTCCAGTTTCTGTCCATGAGACATACACATTGTCCAGTTTTAAGACTGGGCTTAAGATTTTCCTTTTTGATCAATCCTATAGTTAGGGTTGGCTTATGCTGCTATAGGCTTAAACTACTGGAGGACAAATTGATCTTATTTCTTAAACAATTTGCTAAAATTGAATAGTTTTCATTTTATACTATTTCTATCTTAATATGTGATTTTTGACCTGCCATTGTGTATCTGTTCCTCCTTCCTGTCCACTCAAACCCAGCTGGTCGAAGCAGATGGCCGCTTGTCCTGAGCCTGGTTCTGCTAAAGGTTTCTTCCTCTTGAGGGAGTTTTTCCTTTCCACTGTCGCCTTCATGCTTGCTCAAGATGAGATTTCAGCAATAGAGTTAAATTCAAAGCAGTCTGCTCCTCAGATAAATAATGTTAACTTATTTTTATATATATTAATGTTTCTGTTCAGTGCCCTGAGACAACCTCTGTTGCGACTTGACGCTATATAAATAAACTGAATTGAATTAAACACATATTTGGTTTAATTAATGCTACAAAAGCAGCATGTATCGGACTAAGAGGTAAAATTAGTCAAACCACAGACTTCCAACTTCTCGATAGTCTGTTCATGGTGCTTTAGTTCTGTGTGATGTTTGAGTCTCAGGGATCACATTTCACTGCCGGCTCACATTTTCACCAGAACATCAGGATGCACATCTCTTCACTCTCCAGTACTGCATGCTCAGAAGTTCCATTCAAAGGCTGGTGGAGGTTTATTTACTTCTTCATTCAGATGTAATCCAAACCCATCAAATGTTTGTTCCGTTTTGTTTTTTTGTTTTCCATCAGGAGATAGAAGGTTCCAGCAGTAAGTTGATATGCTGACAGGAAATCATTTTGGAGTTTTTAACTTGAGGAAAATGGTGAAGTGGAAAAACATTTAGAGCTCTCCAAGTCTGCTTCAGCTTCTGTGCTTCTTTTCTTTCTTTGCTTTGGATTTTAAGTTTCTGTTCTGCTACTTTTACCTTACCTTTTGATACTTCACGATTTTCAAAACTTACCTTCTGCTGCAGTTAGCTTCTAGTTAGCATTTTATACTTTTATGTTCAGAAATTAAGCAAATATATTCACTGAAACCCAAATAAGGATTTAATGCTGCTTTACACCTTTTAGCCACTTTAGCTTTTAGCCAAGTTTTGTAACTTGAGCTAGAAAGATTTAGCTTATAGTTAACTTTTATGTTCAAATAATCAAACTCATAACAAACTCCGCAATAAATTATAATTTTGATGCTTCTTTTGGTACTTCTTTATATATCTTTGGCTTTGAAGTGTTTACTTTTTAAAGCTTTTGCTGCTTTCAGCTAGCATTTTGCTACTTTTAGCCCGTTTTTTTTTTTTGCTATTTTAGATTTTAGCTGGTGTTCTAATTCTTTTAGTTCATCAAATTTCAGCAGCTCTCAGTGTTCCTGCTGCCTTTTCAGAAAATATAATTTCTCAGCTGCTAATATGTTTTGGTGTTTTCAGATGCAGGTAACCTTCAGAGGAAGAGGAGAGAGATGCACCCCTGCTCGTCTATTCCTCCAGCAGCAGCTTACAAAGCTGCTTGTGCGTGCAGTTCTCAGGGAGCTCCAGGGAAATGAACTCTCTGAAAAAAGGCGAGCGTGTGCTTTAAGGACTTCTGCACCCTCAGAGGTCAACAAAACCAGACACTGCGACAACTTTGACCTGATAAATACTAAAACTGGAACATTCAAAGTCTACAATCATCTGACGCACATCATGTCAGCCTGTTTTTGTCTGTTTTTATAGTAAAATGTAATCAGACTCACGAGAAATACAGTAATTATATTTATTCAAACCCATATGGTATGTCATCATGAGTCGATATATTGCTTTGAATCGATCTTTAGAAACTGATCCAAACACGTGGAATCAATATAAAATTCAGCATCACATGTTCAAACATGCAGTGACCAAAACCCCTTTTTCACAGCTCACTTTGTGCATCATGTCCCATTTCTTTTACTTCTCATTGACAAAGACCTTAAAAAAGCTGCTCATTCTCTGGGAAATCTTGGGTTTTCACGTTATAAGAGATTTTAGTGAGCAACAGAAATCTTTACTTACTAAATGTATTCAAACAAAACGTAATCCTCTTGTTTGAGAAGTATGATTTATTTTTTGATGCATCACTAAATGATTTTGAATCAGTTAAAAATGGTCAAAAATTGATTATTATTTAAAGATGCAAACCAAATTTGGAACTCTGAAGTGCTGAAGAGCAACACCCGGACATAAAAGAAAACGCTGAAGGGCACAATTATATGGCACGATGTTTTACCATATATTTATGTCTCCCTCTTTTCTCTAGTTACCATTTTAAATTTCAATAAAAGCATCTCTCCTGAGACTGCAACTAAAAATATGCCTTTTTTTTGCAACTTTGACCGTGCAGCCGGTTAGACACCACCTCATGTGTCATCCTTTGGAGGCGGGACAGAACATGATCATCCAGGGTTAACGGCGTGCTAACACAGCAATTTTCACGCACAACGAGATAAAAAAAATAAAAATCAAAGGATTTTTTAATCCTTTTTAAATTGTGTTTGAATAGAACAAAAACTGATTCATAAAGCAAAACATTCTGTTTATTTGCGTCTGAGTGTATATATGCTCATGATTTTGTTTGGAAGTGTGATTATGGATGCCTCTATAAATATATGATCACATCGCAGTGCACTGAATCACATTTAAATTTAATCGTGAGTTGCCTAAAGATTCTCACCCCTAGTTTCATCAGACGTGCAAAATCCAGCTCAGTCGTTTTTTTTACAGAAAGACTCAAATCACATGATCCAGTTTAAACCCGACAGAACACTTGATACAGCCGAACATCCTGCCCTGTGTGTCTCTGCTCGAGTAATACAACAAGATTTACTCATTTAAGCAGCTGCTGGAAGTGTTGGCAGCCACAATAAACTGGAGATGACATTATTTCTCGTGAGAAAGTGCTGCCTTGTAAAGCTGAGAGCACAGCAGCACAGCCCGTTTGTGTTGCATGGGGGGGGGGG
>NC_056518.1:26809504-26817162 GCF_014905685.2 Nematolebias whitei | reverse complement strand
GGGTTGTTACAGTCCTGTTAGGCAAAACTTTCAGGGAAACTATTCTTAGAAGCAGCTGATCCCCTCAGCAGCCACTTCTCCATCATCACTGTGACACCTTGGTGGTTCACAGTCAGAGTGATCGCCTCGGTGTGAACTGAATACTGAATGCTGCTGAAGCTTAGCATCAGGGAGAGGCACCACCTCATATACGCCCCCCCCCCCCCCCCACACACACACACACACACACACACCTCTGATGCACCATAGACCAGAGTCATATTCTGTACCTTTGGCCCTAAACAGACTGTAATGCTGGGAAAACATTTATTCTGCTTGTTTACATGTGATTTGATTCTCTGTGTCTGACTTACAGCTTTGTGTCTGTATTTAATGCAGCAGAGGCACTTACGCCATCATAACCCCTCTATAGTGTGCTGCTGGCTGACCTAATTCCTCCTTATCCACAGCCATTTGTGGGTGAAACTGAGGAGACATCAGAGAAGGGATTAGGTGGGGAGATGGCAGGAAAGGATAACTCACTTTCTGATCTAAAAAAAAAGGATGAAACTGCAGCAGGTCACAGCCACAAAAGTTTATAACTGCGCTAAAGACAAATCATTTACTGTATATTTAAACACAAGCGCTCTCTTTCATGTAAATTATAAACCTTTAACGCAGGAAGAACAAAGATTATCGTTTTTTTAACAGACTTTAAATGAAGGTAAATACATACAGTAGGTAGCAGCCAGGTGCTGAGAGGTGTTGTCAGTTTGCTGCTCTGGAGCTTACAAGTGTGTGTTAATACTTTGTACAATGTCGAGACAGAAAGACATCAGCAATGATCTTAGAGAAGAACTGCTGCTTCCCATCAATCTGGGGAGGAGTTAAAGGTAATTTCTTTTGCTGGTTTTGTATTTGTTTTGTTTTTGCTGTACAGCAGATACAGATACTGTTTATTGTCATTTGCATCACATGTGGTACATGTGGTGGAACAAAATTATGTACACAGGGTCCCAGTTACATCCAACAATAAAATAAAAAATAAAAACAGTAATAAGATTTAAGATATGAACTAAGAAAAGCATAAGCTAAAAACAGGCTAAGCACCAATAGCATAAAAACAATAAACACAATACGCTGAACAGCAGCATGAACATGAGTCTGTGTGAACAGATGAGCACAAATGAACACAGCAGCATGAAACAGATCAGCAGCAACATGAAACAGATCAGCAGCAACATGATGTGATTTTTCACAGTGATTATCCTGGTTAGAGATTCATGGGTCTAACAGCCTCAGGGTAGAAGCTGTTCCTCAGTCTAGTAGTTCTGCACTTAATGCTTAATGCTCCTTAACCTTCTTCCTGAGGGGAGTGGGGCAAAAGTGTGTGTGCTGGGTGAGTGTGGTCCTTCATGATGCAGGTGGCCCTCTTCTTGCATCTTTGGTGGCCTTGATGCTGTTTTAAGTTCTTTATAAATAAATGGTATGGTATGATATTTCCAATTGGAGTTCATCATTCTATAGAGAGAAAAAAACCCTATACAAACATCCCTTGTTCATCCCTGGGGGGTTCCGTTCTCAGCTCCCCCGCAATAAGTGAAAAAACGCAAAGTAGGAATAGCAGTACAAGTAGTAAGTAGTAGTTTATTTTAGTATATACAAGACATTTTTAAACCCTTCCCACAGTCTTGCAATATTCTAAACAATGTCTCTAAATGCTCTAAAAGAGCACAGCATGTCATGATCTCTGCTCTCTTTGCCACCTGCCAGCGCTCTCAGTCACGCCCACTTCTCCGTTGCAGAGTGGAGATCAACATGCTGCAGGAGGGAGCTTCTCCCTGCACCTGTGGGCTGCACACCAGTGCAAAAACTATTAAATAATTTAAATACCATAAAAATAAAATAAAAAAACTTACGGCTTTTCCATCAATCAGCCAATTGTGTGTCATGTCCAATCTTATTTTGAAAAACCGCAAAAGCGCGAGTCCGCAAAAGTCGAACCACGAAGTAGCAAGGGACTATTGTAGTTCCAAGTAAAAAAACTTTTGAGACAGCTGCCAATTTTCCCGGGAATGGACGCCCTAGTAAATCCCCACAAAGGTCAGACCATGAAACGCAGAGAAATGACAAGAAAAGTGTTTTCTAGTCCTCAGTTAGCAAATTAGAAGTCAAGACAATTAAAAACCTCGTCGATTTAATAAAACATTGCTGCAAGATGCAGGTTTATCATATTTTTGGACAGAAGACAGGAAAAGATTTCTGGTTATAATGCAGTGTTCTGACTGTCAAGCACGGTGGTGGAAGGGTGATTGGCTTTTTTTGCAGCTACAGCATCTGATAATCTTGCAGTCACCGAGTCAACCACAAACCTCTGAAAGTGTTCTTGAACCATCACGATGCAACAGAACAATGATCCAAACACAGCAACAAAACTGTTTAAAAAAGAAAAGAATCAAGGAGTTTCAACAGTCAATTAAATCCAGAGCCTCAACCTGACTGAAATGCTCTTGTTTTGTTTCTCTGAGACTCAAACCAACCGCTGTCTGTGACTTTTAGCTAACACGTTTGCATAAATACTCTAAAAGCAGCAAAAATCACCAATGATGCCCTGATCAATAGGAATACAGATGTTGATTATCTGCTGTCTGCCAACTATCAGGCCTCTTGCTGTTGCAAAGCCTTCATCTTGTTTCCATGCCAACCCAGCCCTCTCTCTCAAACAGGTACAGAGTAACGAATCAAGAACGAGGTAGATTACTCTCAACACAAAGCAAAATGAAAGTCTGTTCGAGCTGATGGGCAGAGGGGTGGATGACCAGTTTGACCCACTTAAATCAAACACGAATCATCAAACCTGCTAACATCAACTTCTGCAAAGACACAGTTTGTCCTGATGTTAGGTTAACTTTTAGATTATTGTTTGCGTCAGCATGTTTGGTGGCCGTTCAGGTTATTTTATTTCACAGAGAAGTCTTTCTCTGGCTGTTTAGTGACTTCCTGAAAGACCTTTTTGGCTGTAAGCCTGCTGCTTTCGACTTCACTGTTCCAATCTGCTTTCACTGGTTGGACCAAAAAAAAAAAAAACATTTCTATCAGATAAATCTTAAGGTTATGTGTTGTCTTGGTTAGCTTATCTTGCACATCCAAAAATTAAAATCCTGTGCTGTAAAGTGGCGTTTGAAAGCGTCCAAATGCAGACCAATGAGCAGCAGGTTCTGGATGTTTTAAATGTATTATTAACTAAACTGAATCTACAACTAAACAAACATAATCAAGCAGAAAGACAAGTCAAAGGTGAGCAAAGAATCTGACAATCAGCTGAGAAGACCACGGAAGGCACTGAATGCAAACAGGTTGGAACAGAGCAGAAAACGAGGATCACTGAGAAGTACAACATTAGTGAAACTAAATAAATCTATAAAAACTACTCATAATTTATCATATGAGCTAAGTAAAGACGAAACTGAGGCCAGAGGGAATGTGGAAAATGGGGAATCTACACAGATCAACAGTTACTAACATAATGGACGTGATGTCAGTAACATGGAGAGGAGTTGGTGTTTCATGAGACCTGGAGCTGTTAAAAACAAAGAGGGAAGCTTTGTTCTTGATTCGTTCAACGTCCATCTGGGCGAAACGAGCTTTGACAGAGCAAGTTACCGGCTCTGAGTTCTGTTTCCCAGCCGGCGCAGACAAACGGAGACATTAAATACGAGGTTAATGGGGCTCCATTTGATCACGTGCTCACAAATGGCATTTCTGATCCGACAGATGAAGAGCGGGCTGGACTTGAGAGGAGGGCAGAGGTCAGCCAGCTGTGCAGCACTGAAGTGTGAGGCTGTGGTTAACTAAAAGCTGCGGCTCAGATAAAACCCTTTGGCTTTTATAGTAAGGACACAGTTGTGGTCTGAAGCAGTCTGATTATTATTATTTTTTTTTTACGAAATGAACACCAGTTTTAACTTTGGTTACATTTTTTTATAGAAATGATTGAACTCATCAAATCCTTGAAAAACTTTTTTTAAATCTATTTCAGCATACTTTGATTTACTTTCAGTATTACGCTACTAGTTTTAGCTTTTAGTTACTCTTTGGCTAGTTTTAGCATGTAGCTACTATTTAGTTGATTTTAACTTTTAGAGACTATTCAGGTGGTTAGCTTTAAGTAACTGTTCTGTTTATTTTAGCTTTCATCTATTGATTCGTTGGTTTTAGCTTTCAGTTACTGTTTTGCAGGTTTTCTTTTAGCTACAATTGTAGTAAATTGAACCTTTAGATATAATTTGGCTAGTTCTATCTTCAGCTAGTTTTGCTAATTTGAGCTTGTAGCCACTGTGTTGTTAATTTTAGCTTTTAGCTTCTGTTTTGCGGGTTCAAGATTTTAACTTTTGCCTATTTTAGTTTTTGGTTTGCTAAAACTTAACTTTTGGCTTTTGATTGGATTAACTTTCCCAACTCAGCTTCAGCTTCTGTAACTAAAAAGTTATTCAGCTTTCACGCTGCATTTTAGAAAAATAAACCAACTTTTAGTTAATTGTTATCTATAAGCTGTTTACCAAAGCGTAATCAGGAGTTCATCGCTACATTTCAGATTGATTTCGCAGGATTGTGACAGTTTATAAGTCGATCAGTTTCCGGTAAAATGGATGGGTTAGATGTTGACGCCTTCTCTCCTCCTCACATCCTGATATCTTCTCAGTGAGAAGATGAAGAGAAGTCTGCGCAGCTTCACATTAATCCTGTTCTCGACACATCGCTCCACCTGGCCGATCGATAGCGTGGACGCAGTCTGATAACCCACGACTCTGAACGGATGCACAACATCCCTTGCAGGTCGCCTTCATCGAATAATCAGGAAAATAATCAAAAGTTAAATTATATTTATGTTATAAAGACAATGTGCTTCATGGACGTCCCAAACAGATGCTGATGAGACTTAATGTTTGGTAGCTGACGAGCTCCTAATGACTTGTGTGCTGACTGCATTGATTTCTTTTTGGGAGGTGTCCCAGAGCCTCCTGATGATGTTTTATGTTATCAAGCCATGCAGAAGCATTTAAATAAAACAGAGGCAGACCGAACCCCCGTTATTATCTTTATAGAAAATCTTTCAGTTAACAGCAACAAAACATCACTCGGTGTTTAAATAAAACTGCCAACAAGAGGGAAAAGAGCCAAATTAGGCCCAGCCATTGAGAGATGCATATTGCCAGCTACCGTTTATGTCAGAGTTTTAAACTAAGATCATCTTATGAAAGTTTCAGTAAAATCTGTCAAATGATTCATAAGATAATAGACAAAAATGAATAATTAATGGCATTTTTTATTTTTACCGAAGCCTTCATATAACTACCACATCAATTTAGTGTGTTATAAAGCTTTTTTTTTTAAACACAAGACATGAGAATTTTAAGGTTTTGAATTGTTAAATAAACGTGCTCCTCACAGACGAGCCTTTCGATGCAATGATGGTGAGAAATTAGAAAGTAAGTCATGCGAGCAGCATCACTAAATGCTTCAAGAGGTTCCAGTTTTCTTACAGGTCACCTGAACGATGCTAAAATCAAAGATGATGTGCAAAATTTTAACATCTTCCATCCTTCAGTGCACCCTTCTACCAATATACTCACTGTTTGAGGGCTAAAATTTAGCTCTTAAATGAGCTCAGAACAATGTGACATGTGACAGTCAGTAAAATAAACCAAAATCCTGAAGCATCAGAGGATCCAGCAGCTCACTAATCATCGTCTGTATGACCTCATTAACGTTTGACGTGATTCTGGAGGAATTTTGGCCCAGTTTTCCGTGCAGCCTCCCTGTTGTCTCTCCTTCCCGGTTCTGACAGCTTTCCATGTCCGTAGACTGAGACCTGCTGAGACTTGACACTGATCCCAAACCTGTCCTGTAATCTGTTCACCAACTGCCACGTTCACTGCAGCATCACGAGCGCACAGACCCTGTCCACCAGAGTCGTGTCAGCGACGGGGACGGGGCTGTTTGATTTGTCTCGGACTGATGTGAGACTTGTCCTCTGGGAGCTCAGACTGAGCTGCTTTGTCCTTCGTCCCTATTTAAATGTCTCAGCTGTCACTTTGGTCAAAACAATAAAATCTGATCACATCTTTAAATACTGTTATAGTCGTCTAAAGGTGGATTATGTTATTTTTACCTTACATTAAATTTTAGGCATCCATAATGTCAAAATAAAAAAAATTTGGAAGGATGACAATGCAGTGACAGTCAAACTGTCCAAGAGAACTGTTATAATCTAAGCTGGGAACAAAGCTCTTCATGCATGAACTATATAAGAAGTTTGAGGCGAACCAGCTGCTGCCAGTGGCTCATTGTGGTCACCATGGTAACCACAAGCCTATGTCTGTCACTTTCTTACTGCCCAGTTAACAAGTAGAAACAAATCAAAAAATAAACCTTGAAAAAGTTACTTTGAAAAGCGCAAGTGTTACAGAAGGACGTGTGATTTTTTTCGGGAGGAAGTTTTAAAAATCACGTACAGTAAAATGTGACGGGAGTAACTTCATCCTGGCAGAAGAGAGGGGACTGGTGTCATGGGATCTGTTGCTGAGGAGGAGACTGCTGCAGTTTTAGGTTATTTTAATGCATTGATTCATTATTTTCACACATAGCAAAGTGACAATCTGGATCAGTAATAAACAGAGATGAGATCACATTGGATGAAATGAATTTAAAATTCCAAAAAGCTGCAAAAATATCAAATATGTCAACAGATTTTGCTTTAAATAATGCAGATTATTAGGGAAAAGTATAAAGTTGTGGATAAAATATATTGTCTGTGCTGAGTCTTCTACAGATGAAACTTTATGGCTTTAAAGCAGATCAATGTTAGGAAGGCTTGCACACAGACAAGCAGGAAAATGTAAAAAGCTGTTCAAAACTACTGTTTAACAAAAAGGGATGCTTTTTGCATGATGCCGAAGCGTGTGAAAGATCAGATGTCTGGATTAAATTTAAGCATTTAAAGTGAGCGCACAAACACATAATTTTCAGATTGTTCAGCCTCGCAGCAGCAGTTCGACACACAGAGACTAGTGAGAAATCACAGATCTGTATGTGTGAATGTGAATATAAACAGTGCTAAAAACCCACGCGGGTGCAGCGTGAGGAAGCGTTTCGCTTGGATCTGCTGCTGAGACTCCTCAGAGCTCGGAGCTGCAGCTCTCAGAGCAGCTGTCGGCACTTCCAGCATTCCCTCAAAGTGCTGCTCAGCCTGATGGACTGCGAGATGCTGAGCTTACACAAAATACATTACTGGCTGCTTTAGGACAAACCTGATTAAATCAGAGACAAATTAAAGCCCTACTTCTCCTTCAAGGGATGCATATCACCCTTGGTTTCATGCCAGAGATTAACACTAAGATATCATCTGCTGATGGTTCTACAGATCTCATGAGATATTTTAATGTTCAGAGCATGCGTTTGGAATGACTCTCAGCTACTACCACACTGACTTTTAACTCAAGGTTTGTACAAATGGCTAAGTTGGAGCCATTTTTATGTTGGATAAAGTTGAATAGCTGTGGCAGCCATATGGAGTAAGGCTGAACGCAAAAGTTAATCTGTTGTAGATGTATATCTAAGGATTACTTTCTGTAATAATAATAATAATAATAATAATAATAATAATAATAATAATAATA
>NC_056518.1:26799624-26809494 GCF_014905685.2 Nematolebias whitei | reverse complement strand
ATAATAATAATAATAATAATAATAATAATAATAATAATAATAATAATGTTATGTATTGTCAGCATTGTATGTTCCCATACAATGGTGAAAATGGCTCTCTGCATTTAACCTATCCATCCCCAGGTGGAGCAGTGGGAAGCTATTGAAAGCACCTGGGGAGCAATTGGGGATAGGGTGTCCTGCTCAGATACACCACGAGATGTGCAATGACTGGGGATCGAACCTTGGACTTTCGTGTCCCGAGTCGGCTGCCCTGCCTCTACCCCACATTAAATCTGAAAGGCATTACAAAGAAGCTAGTTTGGATTGCTAGTTCCATGTACGAAGGTGTTAAAACAACAGTCAGAACTGGCAAAGGCAACACAACAACATTTGAGATTAAAGTTGGTGTTCATCACGGTTCATGTCTCAGCCCACTGTTGTTTATTGTTGTGATGGACGCAGTTACTGAGCTTATTTGGAAAGAAGGATGTCGTGGGATATGTTGTATGCAGATGACCTAGTTGTGGCTGGAGATTCTGAATTTAATCTCAAAGATAGTTTCAGGTGGTGGCAGCAGGCACTTGAGAGTAAAAGTCTGAAAATAAACGCAACAAAAACAGAGACCATGGTCTGCTTAAAAGCTAAGAAGACCTTATCAATTGCTGATAACAGAGGAAATGCAGTGAAGCAGGTCGAAATGTTCAAATATCTGGGGTTGGTGATAAATTCCAAAGGGATAGATGGTGAAATGACGACATCAGAAAAATGCTTGTCGTGACATGCATCACGGATAAGATACAGGAATCAAGAATGAGACGGTATGGGCATGTGCAACAAATGTAAGATAAGGTAAGTGGTAAATGGACTGTACTTATATAGCACCTTTCTATTTTATCAAGACACTCAAAACACTTTACTACCATACAATCTGTGTCCTCATTTACCCATTCATACAGGACTCTACTAAATCTCTACAAAGCTAATTGAGCAAATCATTCTAAATAGACTAATCAGTGCTTTATCACATTCATACACCAATTGGACACACCTTGGAGGCAATGAGGGGTTCAGTGTATTGCCCAGGGACACTTTGGCATGTGACTGCTGGTATTCAAACCCTCCAGCTCTTGCATTGGAGGACGACTGCTCTAACCACTCAGCCACAGCCGCCCTAGCCAGGTAAAAAGGCTATTAAACACAAAAGTTAACGAAGTAGGGGATGGCAGAAGAAGAGGTGGATGGATATGATCCAGCGGTATATGAAAACACTCCATCTCACAACAGACGATACATGAAACAGAGCAAAATGGAGAAGAAGAATCCACGTGGCTGACCCTGCTCCGAAAAGAGCAGGACCTACAGTTGGAAGGAGAGAGAGACAGCCAAGGATTACTTTCTGAGAGTTTCAATAAAATCCATCATCTGATTCTTGGAATTCTTTGCCAAAAGATGGCCAAACAAATGAGCAACGTGTCGATGGGCAAGAGGACGAACAAAGAAGTCACTAGATTTAGTTTGGTGGTTCTACATTTTATCATCATATTTTACATGATTTTTTTTTTTTTTACAATTTTGTTGCTGTATTTGCCTGGATTCCCTGATTTTCCTGACACTTCTGTAACAAATGCAGTCGTGTGTTGTGCTGAAAAGGAAACTGGAGATTTGATGGCCTTCCAGGTAAGGAGAAACAAAGGGAGGTTTGATTGCTTGAATCTTGCAGAAAGCTGCTGCAGATCAACGTGTTTGACTGTCCTGGAGCTCCACATGGACAAACGTAAACGTGTCCTCACTCCTATCTTTACAACACTCTGACATTGTTAGAAACTATTCTTAAGAGTAAAGATCTTGAAGAAAAAATAATAAATCCATCTGCTTCTCTTTGAAGAAATTTGGCATTTATTATAAAATTAAAGATTTGGAAAGTAAATGAAACTAAACCAAGACCTCAGAAACCGTGACAGCAGCCGTGAAACCAAACTGGTGACGAGGCTGTCAAGTAATACTGTAAGCCGCTGCCGCGTTTCATCTACCTACTGTCAAAATGTGTGAAACCATCAACTCTGCAAGTTTTGAAATAAAGCAATATTCATAATAAACGCAGCAGCAGTGTCCCGGTGCACACCGGAGGCACCGAACACACCAAACAAAAACAAGTTATTCTGAAACATCTGAAATCTCAGTGGCTGAATAAACTTAATAAAACCAAAACATTATTCATCTTCATCCTTTGAACTAAAACTACATTACCCACAATGCCAACTTCTCTATCATGATTACTGTTTTTTTTTTTGGACTATAAGGCGCATTAAGGGAAACAAAACAGTCAGATAAGTCAAACTTTGTTAATCTCCTTAAGAATAACCACATAAAATTGGTTGGAGGTCAGTAAGAACAACCAGAATTAACACATATGGTGCACCCGATTATAAAGCTCACTGTCAATTTTTGAGAAAATTAAAAGGATTTTAAGTGCGACTTATAGTCCAAAAAATATGGTAATCAGCTGAAGCAACAGAGCAGGAAATGACAAGTTTTGTTACAACTAAACGACTCCAGCCAACACAAAAATGGTTACAGCTCAGTTGAATTTATGGAAACTAAACAGAATTTTGTCAAGATAGTAGCTGAGCATCATCCCCAACACATAGTCTGAGCTCCACACACTCGGATTAAATTTTAACAATAAACATTTGAGTTATCATTTGTGTGCTGTCATATGAAAAACACCTCATGAACCATTAAATGGATTTTAATGAAACTCTCAGAAAGTAATCATCGTCTGTACATCAACAAAGTTAATGTGATTCAAGATGGCTGCTACAGCTATTCAACCTCAGGTAACACTGAAATGACTATACTTCAGTCCGTTTTACAGAAATGAAGATTAAATTTTACCATAGCAGCCGTGACTCATTTACAACAAGTAGCTGAAGCGCTAACAGACCATGTGGGATCCTGCATGAAGCTATTTTCAGTGCTTGACAAATACGACTCAAAGGTCCTCATTTTTCAACATTTGATCCAGCCAGCTGCTTTGACGAGTCAGATAAAAATTAGACAGGTGACATGCATTCCTTCAAAGAAACTGAAATTAAAAAACATGATTAAATTAAACAAATAAAAGACTTTTGATTTAAACATTAATTTTACTTTTTTTGTTAGTTGTGCATTAACTTCATTATCGTAGAGCTTCACATCGGTTATGAGGTTTATGGATTCACAATGAAAAACTTGATTTTCCTCATCTCGTGCATTTTATTGCTAAACTTCTGTTTTACAACGCAGCAGGTCACATTAATGATAATGGCTGTCGTTTACAGCAGGGACTCAGCAGGAAATAAGTTTTAGGATTCAATCACTGGAGCGAGAGAGAACACAGGCGAGTGTTTGCTCCAATCACCCTTATTTCACCCTGCGTGTGTGCGGGCTGTTCTCTGCAGCTTCGAGTTTTCTTTCAGTCACAGCTGTCAGTGTGAGTTTCTGCAGGCTGCGTGGGTAAACGTCTCTGTCAGAGTCTCCTCCACACCGAGCATCATTACACTGTATGAAGAGGTCAGATCAGATTCTGCAGACAGACAGACTGCAGTCTGACAGCCGTTATGTAATAATTACTGCACTGAGGCTAAAACACCAAGAAGGTGGAATCACGCGCTGCACACGCACAGACGGGCTCCACGATGCGTGGTTCCCTCCTCCTTTTATCGCCTTCTCTGTCCGCGTGCGTGCTGAGGCCGCAAATCGTGCGTGGAATCACCAAGCACCCCACCCCTTCCCTCACCTCTCCACTCCCTCCTTATTAAGTCTCAGTCATTGCTGCATGGCAAGCCAAAAGGGACAAAATTCAACACTTTTTCAACCCATATGATGTAAAAATAACCACTTCTTCAGTTACAGCGGATGTAAAATATGGCCAAATTTCCACCAGAATGCCATGTTTTACACAGTTTAGGCTCCTTTTTCTGAGCATTAAAATATGTTTGTTTTTCCCTTTCATTGATCGCCGCTTCTTCTGTCTCCCATAAACAGAAGGTTATCAGCTGCATGGCTCTGCAGAGTGAAACATAAATAAATTTAGGCAGCTTTGTGCATTTTGTCATTCAGAATTATTTAATTTACAGACTTGAGGCCCTGAATCACTTTATTTGAATAAAATGTGAAATTTTACTTGAATTTGATTAGGTTTAGTTGAATGCGATGATGCATCCCATGCTTATTTACCTGCTTGAACAAAATGTTTATAATATTGTTTTTCTTTCAGCTGCTCCCTTCTGCAGGGGTCACCACAACAAGCCAACTCTATAAGATTTTACCTTTTTTTTTTTTTTTTTACATCGGATGTCCTTCCTGACACAAACTGGGCACAAACCTGCAGCCTCAGGCTTACAAGACCACAGCAATGACCACTGAGCTACCGTGCACAGTTTACTTCTTTCAGCTGCTCCCTTCTTCAGAGGTCAGCACAGCAAACTAACTCACACCAAGACTTGGCATTGATTTTATGCCTTATACCCTTCTTGATGCAACTATGGACCACTAAGGTACCACAGCCCTCTCTGTTCAGCAGAGAGCTGCTATAGGGTGCATTGGGGGAGCAGATGGTGTGGGTTAAAACCCTTGCTCAAGGGCCAAGAGTGGGGCAAATAAAAGGCAGCTGTGGGTGTTTCACCTTTCCCACACACATTTTGATGTTGACAGTTTGGGGAGTTGAACCGACGCCCTTCAAATCACCAACTCACCTTATCTAACCTCTGTGCCACCATTCCGCCATACCGCTACCGTACAATTTAATTGTATATGGTGTTTTTTTTAACAAGTTTAATAATATTAAACACTGTGAAAAAGACAAGAGTCTTGAATGTGTTTAATTGTGGCCCTCTTGGCTTGCCATACCGCCAGTTATGATATAGCGGAACGGAACCGTGAAGTGCGCGGACCTGTCCATGGTGCTGAAAGGAGAGCAGCACCGTGCAGCAGCAGCAGGAGGAGAGTTCTGCCCCGCGGAGAAACGCAAACTTACCATGTTGACTTCAGACACCATGTCGATGCTGGCGATGTCTATGCGCATGCCCACGTCCACGGGGGCGCCTGCGGGCAGATCAGACTGTTAGTGAGCGGCACCGGCAGCCGGCTGAGCGCCACACATGGCTGCAGCTTTACCTCCAAAATCAGGCCGCAGACGGATGTCATAACCCTTCAGCAGCTTGTCCACCGTGGCTTTCACATACGACATGTTGCTGGGTTCGTTTGCGCTAAAACAAGCAGAGAAGTCAGAGAAACACACGCGCTCAGGCCTGGCTGGAATAAGAAAGCGCTCATCTCACCTTTGCGCGCCGCAGACCACAGAGACCAGCAGAGACCAGCTGCAGAACCAGCAGCGCCCCCGGTCCGGCATGATAATCCACATCCCCGGTCCTCCTGCCGCGCGAGCTCCTCAACTTAGGCTGCAGAAGTGTTATTCCGAACAGCAACGCATGCGCGCCCTTCTTTTAACCAACATCCGAGCGTGAGCAGCGAGGCGAGTTTGGGGAGGAATTAAGGCTCAGAGAATTCAGACGAGGGGGGGAAGAGTCACCTGAGCAGGGAGCAGCGCGCCGCGCACGAGGCGGCTCCATCAGACAGTCAGGTTCAAACTTGGAGGCGCGAGTCTCTCCGGTCACCTTTGGAGAAAACAAAGCAGGAGGGGCGGAGGAGGAGGACGGGGTGAGGGGAGGCGCAAGCACGTCCAAGGAGCTGCGCACTTTCCCAGACCGCGCTGCAGCGCAACTTCTTCACCGGTTAGAAAAAATTAAAAACGCGTGAAAGACGCAGCTCGTGACTTCCTGATGGGAGCGCGGGTTCTAACGGGCTTTGTATGAGGGGAGAAACTCGCAGGTGACCTTTGACCTGTTTACAGTGAAGCCAGCTCGCACCCTGAATTTTTCTCTCCCCATTTGAGTTTAAGGTGAAAAAACATGCCCAAACTAAACATTACTTTCTTGTTTGTCGTCACGTAATGTTGTTGCAGCCCCCAGCTGAAAACATTTTGCAAATTAAACTTCATACCAGCAGAAAAAAAAAAAAGATATTTCTGAATTAGCTCATTGTTCCAAACAAACTCAAAGAAAGGAGTGTGAGACTGACAGAAGGATTGGTGCAGCGTCTGCAGTATTGTGGACTCTGTGCTGGTCCGTTGTGGTGAAGAGGCAGCTGAGCTGTAAAGTGAAGCTCACTGGTCGGTCTACATTCATACTGCCACAAACTCTGGGTATAATGACCGAAAGAATGAGATTGCAAATAGGCGGTTGAAATGAGTTTCCTCCGCAGGGTAGCTGGACTCTCTTAGACATAGGGTGAGAAGTTCAGTTATCCGGGAGAGACTTGGAGTGGAAGTAAGGAAGCAAACTTTATTTATATAGCACCTTTCATAGATAAAATCACAAAGTGTTTTACAGAAATACAGATACAGGCTTAATATAAAACAAAAAGAAAAAGCTGATAAAAACAGTGAGTAGATCATTTAAGTAAAAGTTTGTCTGAATAAAAGTGTTAAGCTGCTTTTTAAAGGAATCAACAGAGACGGACACCCGAAGAGACGGGGGCAGCGCATTCCACAGCCTGAAAGGATAGGTCACTGATAGGGACATTTAGGAGGTTCAGCACCAAAGACAGAAAGGTGTAGGCTGAAGAATAAGGGATCAACATTTCAGTGATGTGTTGGTTCTAAATTCAACAGGTGGCCAGTGTAGAGAAGATAAAACCAGTGAAAAGTGTGATCTTCTATTAGTTCCCGTTAAAAGCCTCGCAGCGGTGTTCTGGACCAACTGGAGGCGAGTGAAAGCAGCTTTGTTAAAACAAATAAAAAAGGGAATTACAATAATCTAAATGAGAATAAATAAAAACATGAATAATCATCTCCAGCTCAGATATAGCATTGCCATCAATTAGAACCGCTGCTCATCATCGAAAGGAGCCTGTTGAGGTGGTTTGGGCATGTCCAACTGGGAGGAGACCCTGGGGAAGACCCAGGACTACGCCTTGGAGTCATGATGGCATGATGGTCGCTATCAGGGCCCAAACGATCGGTCATGGTCCTCCTTTTGCATGTGAACAACAGTTCTGGCTTTCAACAGTGAACTGGTTGATCCACTATGAGAAAGTGCTATTTATAAGACTGGGTTTATTGTAGCTCCTCAGACCGAAGACGCCTTTTGGATAAAAGACGAAACATTTCTACAGGAAGAATCCATCCAGAGGACCTGCCTCAACCTTGTTAGATTTACCTACCTGGATTATTGATCATGCATCAGGGTGGCCCATGCTAATCTAACTCTTCTTCTTTGTTTTGTTGGCGGTTGATAAAGCAGCTTGTTGGAGCGTGTATCACCACCTGCTGGACTGCTGTGTAAACTATAGTGCACAGTGAAGCTGACATTATGTTTCTCAGCTGGATGGGAGATTTTACCTTAAGTTAACAAGGCTTTGACTAATAATTTCTTGTTATCACAGTTTAACATATAGCTTGTCAACTTTACAGAAAATGTCACATTGAATCAAGTCATTTATACAATTTACAGTACAGAGGAAGCTTCCATTGCTGAGCTGAAGCCTTCAGCAGCATTTTCCCAAAACACCTTGTGATGCTGACACAGAAGAATGTTTCACTGGAGAACAGAGGATCATGTGATGGATTAGTGTTCATTTGATTTGAACTCAGATTACAACATGTACAAGCAAAGATAAATTAAATATTATTTCTCATAAACAGGTTGTTTGGTAAGAAGACAGGGCTAAACGTGGAAAAGCTTAAACAATAACCAAAGAAATGCAAAATGTTCCATGACAATAACTTGTTATCCCGTAAAATCAAAGCTTTTTATACATTTATTTGCATTTTTCTGACTGAGAATCAACTCTGGTGTTTAATTTGTTTGATGTTGTGGCACGGAGCGGGTTTTTCTAATCACTTTATACATATCACCCCGAGGTGTCACCAACATGACCAGATAACACCTTCGTCCCACTCCTCCTTCTGCTCCTGCGTTCCCTCCATCTGCCTCATCACCTCCTCGATCAGCGTTCACGTTGCTTTGTTTAAAGAAAATGCTATTTCTGTAGTTGTGATTATTGTCTTTGAAATGAAGCCACAAAAAACCTAACTTTTCCATTTGTAAAAGCTGGTGAATTCTCATTATGTCGGGAGATGATGAAAATTAACCCGGTGAACATTTGAGAGCGTGGAGACTTCAAAATATAATAATTAAAACTATAAAGCTGAACCCTTCCTGGAACAACCAACTCATGATAATCTCAGGGTCAGTCAGTGAGATCTTGATGAATCTTCAGATAATTTGATGTTCTAACTCTCAGAATAAAAAGATCAACATCGCCTCCTAGTGAGATTTGAAACTTTCTGCAGCCTGAGACAAACCAAAGACAGAAACTCAACTTGGGTGCAGAAAAGATCTGTAGTTTTGTTTTGGATCACATTTTAGTTTCAGCTGCAGGTTTGTGCCCCACCAAGCACTCCATGTTTATCACATAACTTTACTAATATGTATCAAACCGGTTGCTCTCTGGGAAGATTTTGTCAAATATTTGTAATTCATCCAAACATTTTATTAAATATGATTGATGATATATATTATATAGGACTCTCAGCTACTACCACTTATTTTTTAGCTCAGCATCTGTTAAATTGACTGAATTGTAGCGCTTTCTGTGTTTTTAAGGTCGGTTAGCTATATGTATCATCTTGAATGGGATTCATTTTAGAGTTAATTAGATATAGACAAGTGGCACGGTGGATCAGTTTGTAGAGCTTTTGCCTCTCAGCAAGAAGGTCGCCGGATCAAAATCAAGGCCCAGAGCCTTTCTGGGTGGAGTGTGCATGTTCTCTCTGTGCATGCATGGATTTTCTCCAGGTACTAATTTCCAGTGGGATCAATTAATTATTAATTATTAAAAACAAGCATGTTAGGCTGATTGGTAATTAAATTGTCCCTAGGTGTGAGTGAGAGAGTGAATGGTTGTTTGTCTCGTTTGTCTCTATGTGTCCCTGTGATGGACTGGAGACCTGTCCAGGGTGTCCCCCACCTCTCACACAGTGACTGCTGAATATGGGCAACAGTGACCCCCGCAACACAGAAAGGAAGAAGTGGGTAAAAGATAATGGATGGATGGATAGTAGGCATAGGTTATTTTGTCTTGACTAGTTTACATGGATGGGTTTTTGACTAGTTTAATCCTGTGATCCACTCGTGCATTAAAAAGCCAACTAGTTTCAACTTTTGTGTTCTGTTGAGGCAAACATGCTGCTAATTTGGAAAAAAAAATGTTACTAGTGAATTTTTTTTAAAGTTTAGTAGTTACATTTTTAGGCTCCACTAATCAATTAGTGACTGATAATAGCGGAGTGAGGTTAGAGAAGGTGGGCCTGTGATTGGAAGGTTGCTGGTTCGACAACCCAGACCGACAACATCAAAATGTGGGTGGAAAAGGTGAAACACCCACACCTGCCTCCACCCTGTACCCCCGAGCTGGGCATGGGCACCTGTGACCTTTGTGACCTGAAAAGGAAAAAGATGATGGATGATAGCTCTAGGCAAACATACAATGATTCCTTTTTGACAGTTTCACTAAAATCTATACAGTGGTTCAAGAAATATTTATCTTATAGACAGGCAAAAACACCATCACCCATCTTTTATCTTTCAGGGAGGGGAGTTGATAATAATATTAATAATCCATCCATCCATCATCTTTACCTGCTTCTTCCATTTTGGGCCATGGGGGTCACCGGTGCCCATGTCCAGCAATCACTCGCTGACAGGCAGCAGCTCTACCAGTTGCGCCACCATGCTGCAATAATAATAATAATAATAATAATAATAATAATAATAATAATAATAA
>NC_056518.1:26758465-26799614 GCF_014905685.2 Nematolebias whitei | reverse complement strand
AATAATAATAATAATAATAATAATAATAATAATAATAATAATAATAATAATAATAATAATAATAATATCAATAATAATAATAATAATAATAATAAAATAGTTGTTAACAGCACAGATTTAACAATGCTCACCAGTTTGACAGGCAGGCTGCTTCAAACTTGAAGTGAAAACATCAAGAAATCAACTTTTCACTCAAATAAAGTGACGGAGGCTCAAACAATTTAATAAACAAAAACCCTCCACACTCCGAGACATTATGTGTTGATACAAAAGGAGATCCAGTGGCTGCTTGATTACATTTTAGATGCACAATTAACCTGATTAATTCTCAGCATGATGACTCGTAGCATCTGAGTCGACTACTGTAAGTCACACTTTTAACATGGGAGGAACGCATCTCGCTCGCCACATTTCATGACAGAGTTTAAGACTGAGATCATGCTGTGATCCATCAGTGCTCAGCGTATGTGTTGAGGATGACTCTCAGCTGCTACCTCACTGAATGTTAACTCAGTATCGGTGAAATCGACTGAATTATAGTCCGTTTTGTGTTTGCTAAGTTTGCCTAACTGTGGTAGCCATCTTGAAGGGAATTAACACTGAAGTTAATCAGCTTGGTCATGAGATATTTTGCTAACAGACAAACAATGGGACAAACATCATCATGTTTGCTTTTGGCAGCAGATGATATACAAACATCAGGTTTGGGGACTGATTTTAATTTATACATAAATAATGCTTGCTTTCTTCATTTCGGTTTAATTTGGATCCCTCAAATTAATTACGTCCTTGTTTGTTCTATGTAGTTTATTTGTGACAAAGCTAGTTGTGTTGTTTTCTTAAGAGCATCAGAAAAGCAATTATAAATAGCATCACTGTTTTAAAAATATTATTTGTTGTTTCTACTCTGACACATCTTTGCTAATGTAATAATTTCTGTGATAGATTTAAAATATTAAATCAGGTCAAATAACATTTCTATGTGATTTATTTTTAATGAAGATTTACTCAAACTTGTTGAGCATGTGTTTTCTATGTGTTGCTGCCCTCTAGTGGCAATACATGTTTGGTCATACAGTAAATGTGTGGTCAGACATTATCAGATGGTGGAGCATAGGAAGATTGTTGTGGTGAAGAAGAGGGAAAGAGTAAAATCAGAGAAGAAGACCAAATGGTGGAAGTTGAAGAAAGAATAATGATGTATGGAGTTCAGAAGGAGCTGTTAAAGGCTCTGGGGTGAAGAGCTTCCAGATGACTGGACTACTACAGCAACAGTAATTAGAGAGACAGGAAAGTACTTGATGTGTCATCTGGACAGAGAATAGATTATAAGGAAATCTGGTGGTGGAATAGTGAAATGCAGGAAGCTTTTCAAAGAAAGAGGTTAGCCAAGAAGAAACATGACAGTGAGAAGACTGAAGAGACGAGACAGGAATATAAGGAGATGCAACGTAGAGTGAAGAGGGAGGTAAGGCAAAGCAGAAGGTGTGTGATGAGTTGGGAATCTGGAAACTAAAGAGCGTGAGAAGGCCTTTTATCGAACAGTGAGACAGACGGATCAGGCTGGAAAGGATGTGCAGCAGGTTAGGCTTGTTAAAGATAGGAATGGTACTGTTCTAACGAGTGAGGAGCGTGTGATGGGGAGATAGTAGGAGTACTTTGAGGAGCTAATGAATGAAGAGAATGAAATGAATTGGCTAACCATTCTGGACTAGTTTCTTTAAGGGAGAAATGTTTTATCTTCCATCCAGAAGACTTCATCAGTCTGTGGCCTGCCAACCAGATCTGTCCCATAAGTAGCCTTCATTGCTGTTTCAAGCCAACCTCCTGTTGGAATCTCAGAAGCAGACTTTTAACACACGCAAAAGGACCCATCTGTCCAAAACAATCAATCATCATGTTTAACAATCAAATGTTTTAGGCCAGATGGCCGACTTGCTACTCACAGAAACAGCCTGAGGACATTAAGGCCAAAATGGTTCAGAAAAAAGGTTTATTCTGGAAAATACTTTTGCCCCTTCAGCCTCTGACATCAGGGCTGATAAGGAACTGAATTTTAATAAACATTAGACAGAACATCACTTCATAAAGGAACAGAATTCCTCTTTAAATAATAAATTATTAAATCCAAGAGAACATCCAAGTTTTAGAATATATATTTTTCTATTCAGAAATAAGTTAATTGTGTCGACCCTTGAGGCAAAAGATGCATCACGAACATCAGGAGTATTTTGGCTTCTACAATTTTTCATTGCCTCTTCATTGGTGTCATACATTTGGTGATTTATCAGTTGTCTGAAATGGCTGAAATATTTTAAATAATTTTGTGTGCTACTGTTTACAGTGTTTAAATAATAACGCTTGTTTAAAAACAGTTTGATGGTAGTTTTATTGTGTTTTAAAAACTATTATCTAAGGTTTATGATTTGATTTCAGAGGTTTTTTTTTTGTATGTTTCATGTCAGACCACAAGATGGCCTTCTAAACCCACGTATCCCTCTCAACACTTTCCACAAATCCAGATTGCTCAAAACCATTATTCTGATTTAAGAGTTTATTTTGAGTGGAGTAATATTTAACGAATCCCACTCTCGAGAGGTGTTTCTGTTGCAGGGAGGTATTTACAAAAGTGATTATACTTAATGAGAAACCTGAGATCTTTATCAGCAGGAGGTGGTTATTGCGTTATGAAAATGAGAAATGTGGAAATAAAATTTCCAATAAATCCCACAACTTTAATTTTTAATAACTTTATAAAGCTTCGGAAGATGCGAATGCAGCACAGATGTGGTCACAGTAACCACCGCAGGAACAACGATCCTTCGGATGCTTGGCTGTATGATGAAGACCTGCTGTAAAGGAGCTTTGTTCTCCTTGGAGGAGGAGGCTAGGAGCCAAGGAGGAGGCAGCGCAGAGTGAAATCTGCCAGCTGCTGAAACAAAAGAAAGGAAACACCATCATTTACCTGAGGCTCCTGAAGCTGTCCAACAACCGCTGCCCAAAGAGAAGCAGAAGCTGAACATGTGATGTGAATGACCTGCTGAAATGTGTTGAAGTAGCTGAAACTTACTGAGATGTTAAAGCTAAATGCAGTGAAACACCAGCTAAAATCAAAAACAGCTAAACACTACCAAAAGGTTTAATATAGCAATATTCTAGTTAAAAGCTAAATATAACAAATCACTAGAACCATCTAAATTTTAGCCAAAGGCAAAATGTAAAACATCAGTTAAAAGCTAAACATGTCTAAATGATCCCTAAAAGCTCATTATAGCTAAAAGTTTGCCAAGAGCTAAAATCACCCAAATGTTAGCTAAAAGCTAAATACAGTGAAACATCAGCTAAAAAGCTAAAAACCCTAAATACTATATAAAAGCCCACTAGAAGCTAAAATAAAAAATTAAAACATTTGAATACTAATGCTAAAAATAGTAAAATATTAGCTAGAAGCAGAAAAGGGTCAGTTAAAAATAAAAGTAGCTAAATGTTAGCTAGAATTTAGAAGTAATGTACCATAATAAGGCAACATGGAAACCCTACACTGAAGCAGATTCTAAGAACAAATCCTCTGAAAGAATGTAAGATGTTTCAATGCATTTCTATGGGGAAAATCTTTGAAAATGAAGTAAAATATTTTCAAAAATAAAAATGTTCCAAAAAAAGAAACTAGTCACAACATCCATTTCCTGAATCTGATCTGACCACAGCCTTCACAGAAACCAGTATCTGTCACTGTGGCAGACATCCAAAATTATCTCAGGTGTGAAGAGACGGTCTGTACCAGACACAGACATCCATAAAAGATCTGCTGATGGATGGAATCCATGGCCCAAAGCCAGACAGTCCTGATCATGATGGACCATCCAACCATCGGTCACGTACCTGCTTCTGTACAATGTGCAGGCTCCTCTCGGACGTCATTAGGGCTAAGATAAACAGGCACATGGTTCACTAAATAAAAAATGGTCACAAGGTAATTAATAAAGGCAAGATGATCCTACCTGAAGGGGTTTGAACAAGACATCAACTGAAATAACAATAACCAGTGACTCAACTGTCCAAAATTAAAAACAAAAGTTATATTGTATTTATTTATGTGTTGAGTGTTTAGATTATTTTGTTTTGATGATGGGATAGCTGCACATCTTATTCAACATGTCTTCAATATTATCAGTGAGATCAGCTTTTAACATTTGTAACTTACCAAAGAGTTCATGGAAGTTTCACAGCTCGGTGTTTATGATTTTGCTCCAAGCTGTCCAGTTTTTCTGTGACCGAGTCCATCCATGCTGCGACAGATGGCGTTGGTCTCCACCGGGGTGATGCTCTTTTCGTAAGCGCAATCCTGCGAGGCTCAAAGAAGGTGGAGAGCATCTGGTTTGGGGAATTTATTTCAAGTTTCTAACCAGGACTGGGTCAGAGTTGGAGTCATGGGAGTGAGAGTTTACAACTCAACAGAAAATCATAAAAAAGAAGAAAAAAAAAAACTTGAGTTAGACCGATGATTAAATCAGGTATATATATATAATACAACCCAGTACTTGCAGAGCGCATACCCTGTGGTATACCTTTATAAACAGCTGAGCAGAGAAACCATCTAATAGGAATTTTGTATGGGGCTGTTTTGATTGTTGATGATTATTTCATTGTAATTTTAAAAAGTCATTGTTTTTTTGTGATAGCTTTTCTTTTACGAGCCCTGGAACACACTGTACAGCACATTCTGTCCCCATCATGACGGACATAAGAGAATAATCACTTCTCATCAAATATTCATGAATAATTTCCATTTCTGAGTGTCTATTTCCAAACCAAATACTAACTTCTACTCATAAACAGACGTTTTAAAACAAAATGAAGGTATTTGGTCTTGTTTACCTGGTTATGTACATTGTTATCATGCAGTTGTTTTATATGTAGTTGTGCGACTGCTGATTTACATGTTTGTTTTTATTTTTTCATATATTCTAAGCAATCTAACTACTGCTGCCTACTTTGTGCTGCATTAGTCTCTCATATATAAATTAGAGCTCATTCCAACAATGGGTGCTTGGTTTCTGTAACTTTTATAATTTACAGAATAATAAACTTTGTTTATAAATATTTTTCTCATAGAAATTTATTTCTTTCCTTTAGCTCCTTCAAAAACATTTATCACATTCAATCTGCTTGAGCATACTTGCTCTAATTTTGTTTTGTTTTTTTGCTACTTTTAGCCAAACTTTTTATACGTTTAGCATTTAGCCAGTCCTTGCAACTTTTATCTATTCTTTTCTTACTTTTAGCTACTTTTACAGCTATTTGCTAGCATTTTGCCATTTAAAGTCTTTTGCTGCTTTTAGCCAGTTTTTGCTTACATTCTTTTATTTGAAATATTTTATAGTGTTTAAAGGTAGTTTTAATCCTCCTGTGATTTTTTTTAGTCCATTTTTTAGTCCTCGTTTTATTCTCTATGGATTTTTTATATTGTAGCACTTTGAGATTGTAAAATGTAAAGTGCAGTACAAACTGAATTAATTATTATTATCTAGCCTTTAGCTAGCCTTTGTTGCTTGCTAGCATTTGGTTAGTTTTAGCTTTTTGATCTTTATGGTTAGCCTTATGGAATTTTTAGAAAGCATTTAGCTTTTAGCTAGTGTTTTACTTCATTAAGCTTCAACCACTCCGTTTCAACTTCTTCTTTACAGTGTATGTCAGTAAAACCATTCAGCACTCGGCCTTCATACTACATTTACACAGAAAATGTAATTTCTCTGTGGAGTTTTTATTTGATTTTTTTTAGCTTGTTTTTACATTTAAAACATCCCAAATTAGCTCGGTGAAGCTTCTGGTGTCAATTTGACTGAATTCATACCATTAAACATTAGATTTTCACCACAAATCTGGACTAATTTAAATTATTTTAAGTGTTAGCTTTGGTTGAGATAATACAAAGATGCATTTTAAGCACAGCTCTGGTTCTGATGGGTTCCAATAGTCAGTTTTAGATCAGATTATCAGTCTTACGAGCCTGTTGGCAGCGTCAATATGAAGACAGAGACTTGGACAAACAAATCTGTCTTGCAGCATTATGCGTTCTGGCTGCAGATGACAACAAATCCTGGAAAAACAGAAGCCGTTTCATTTTAAATAGACTAAACTCTTCTTCGTTTATTGTGACGTGAAGGAACAGAGCGTGACAAAACCCATCATATAAATGAAGTTCAGGTACTGGGCCTATTTCTAGTCATTTTGAAAAAAGTCACGGCCACCTGTCATGATTTCTCAAAGCACCAGAGGAGCCGCTCCCAGAGGAGAAACCTGACAATCTGCTGTCATTGTTGCAGGAAATTATGTCAGCAGTTTGCACACAGGGACAGTAATAAATTGTTTCACCTTCTGTTCAACAAAAAACAGCTAAATTAACGTGAACATTTCCAGTCCGTCAAGAACTTTCTGTAAAAACTGATGAAGAGCTGTAGTTTTTTAAAAAAATTCTAATTAATCCACTGAGACCTCCTGAGGTGATTTAAAGCCACACAAATAAAATATTTTACTTCTGATTCTGAAATAAGCAGTTTTCATTTCTCCAAACTTAGACTTAAAAAAACAACAAAAAAAAGCTATTAGGTTTTATGCTGTCCTGGTTTTTATACATCAGCTTGTAATTAGTAAATTTTTCCAACAACTATTTCCAGCAGGTGGATTTTTCTATGCTCTTCTCTCATATTTTAATATTCAGGAGTAAAAACAACAAAACGTGGAACAGAAATGTGGTTTATTTTAAAAACAGAACAAACTCAGTGACTCAAATGCTGTTTATTTGCTTTTTTTTTTTTTTTACCTTAAATTGCAGAATAAAGTAGTTCTGATATCATTGATCAGTGGAGCTCAACAACATTATTTTTCTTTTATAAGCTCACTGATCAATATTTTCTTTTATAAACTGCTGCTTCGCTCCATTTTAAACCTGAACTGTGTTGTTTATGTATTTATATGTAATTTTCATGCTTTCATGACGCAAATCTAACCTTTTATTTGAGGGTTGAGGAAACATTTGAACCTCAGAGCTGACGACGGCAAAACAAACAAATCCAACAAACATTTTCCCACCTGGCTGTTTGTGATTCATCCGTGCGTCACGTCAGCTCCTGAGAGTTGGTTTGACCTGAGTGCAGCACACTAGTATGCTATTCATGGTCACCGTGGCTGTTCTCGTCTGCTTCCATGGAAACGGAGCTTCAGTGATGAGGAGAGTGAAAGTAATTCAACACATCTGACCGAACACATCAGTTTTTCAACGGGGGAGCGGGATTTCAGCTTACTCTTACATGTTTGAATGTTTGTGGCGAGACATTTGTGTAATTATTCAATAGCCTTTATTTCAAGTGACATTTTCATCAACTAGTTTGTGATTACACTTCACTAGCTGCACATTTTTTCCCACTCGTTTGTCATTTTGGCGCTCTAGTTCAACAAACATTCTTACTTGTAACACTTTTTTGTCAATAAGAAGCAATTTGCACAACTAGCTGAAGCAGAAGTCATACTAGACAGCAGTTTAGAAGCATTAGAAGACAAAATGTCCTAACCAGTTGGATGTTTAGTGCAGTAGTGGATCACTGGACCAAACTAGTTAAAGACTGTGTTCTACAAGTTAACTAATAATCATCAAAAAACCTTAAAACATTAACTAGTCAAAGCAAAAAAGAAAAAAAGTCTATATATTGAACTATATTTATCCAGGTAGTCTCACTGAGTCACAAGGACTCATTTTAAGGAGGGACCTGCTCAGGGGCATGGGGTGGGGTAGGTGAAGGAGTCGACATCCACGACACCTCCTTTTCAACTCATTTGGATTTGGGACTGTAGTTGAGGTGTTATTTGAGCTTTTAAGATGTTAATCAGCAACTCCGTTGTAGAAAACCACCTTGTTGTTATGGTTACACATCACAACAAATGTCCAAAAGTAAAAAAAAATGTTTCAGTAAAAATTCTTCCAGCGGCACAGCATCTGATACCAGAGGGAGTAATCACCTGAAAAAAACAACTGACATCCAGAAAAAAAGAGGAATTAAAGTTTTCAAAAGCAAAATCTCAGAGAGCTACTCCAACATGCAGCAACTCAGAGCGACGCAATTCTGGAACAAAGCAGAATAAAACGCGTAAAACAAATTTGTAAACACAAAATAAACAAAGATTTACAGAAAAATGATCTCGCATGGTTGTTGAGGACTCTGATGGTTCATATAACCCAATCTGGAGTCAGCTCCACCTGCGGCTTCCTCACATTAAACTTCAATCTCTCTCAGGTGTTTCTGGAGCACCTGAGGCGTCATCAGTCCCTCACTGATCGGACCGCCAGCAGAGACATCAGCCATCTGACACGTCAGGCGTGAAAACGACTCGGAGGAAGCAAATGCAGACAGAATTAGACTCTGAGCGGGACAGAGCAGGAGAACCCAGCTGAGCTCCTCGACGGGTGAAACCAACCGGAGCCCGCTTACATCTGGAAACATTCTGAAACCAACACGGGAGGATTTAACAGGAAGTGACACAGTGAGGACGATTAAAACTCTCACTGATGAGCACATAAAAAAAAACAAAAAACATTTTAATATGTTTTATTGTTTTGTTTATGCTCCGTTAAAACCTCCTGAAGTTTTTGCGCACTGTCGGGTAAATTTACTGATTTTTTATGATTTTTGTTGAGGAATAGCTACTGTAGTTGGCTTAGGTTTTAAAGCAGATAAAAAAAAAACATTATTGAATTTAGGTAGAGCAGCTTTTCCTACATTTCATGGTAATTCATTTTTACCAGCACAGCTTTACAGTTAATTGGCCTTTCTGCAGATAGAAGCTGTCCGCCCCTGAAGTAGGCCTGAAAATACTATCTGTTGAGAAAAGGAAGCTAGCACAGATGTTGCTAAAATATACTATATATTTTCTGGAACTTTGTTAAAGAAAATTTCTTTAGGTGGATCTCTGAGTTTTAATTGAAAATCAATGTTATATAGAGCCTCAACAAATGTTTTCTGGTAATAAGCTGTGATAGCAGACTTCCCGTCAGAACATTCATCTTCGAAACCTGTTAATATGTGCGTCTCTAAAGGCGCCTCCTGTTCCCCTCATGATTTACTGCTTCCTGAAGGGTGTTTATGATGCAGAAACTGACGGGTCTCAGCTTCTGTTCTGCTGCACGACATGTTCGGTAAATAATGAAGCTTGTTGCATTAATAAGTCATGCAGCAGCCGGGGGAGCAGGGATTGATATTCCACGTGTGCAGCAACATCACGGTTTGTTATTGATCAGTGAAGCCTCGTTAGAGCTCCTCTTTCAACTAAAAAATAAAGAACTTCTGCTGGATTTTCTGAAGATGCTGTTCCGTCAGAATACACTAAATGCTTGAAGGGATTTATCAGTAATAATAATGATGATAAAATCATAAAATTATGATGAAAATAAACTCATTTGTAAAGTAATTTAGATTTTACTTTAAACCTTTTAGTTGCATATTTCAAAATATAGAGGTGGATTGACACTGTTATCTTTATTTTGATAAATTTCTTACAAAAGTTCTGATCCTGTGATCAGTACTCAGGTATACTTAACCTCTAACTACATATCTTTTACAAGGAAGCAAAGCAAATCGGGACCTTATCTTTATAGCTACACACTTCTTATTCACAGCCAGCTAAGTGCTTATTTTCTTAAAACATTTCCCACATTACAAGCTCTAAGCAGGTGACACGCAACCATTTTCTCTCAGCTTTTTACCCACAACTGCAAATTACCTCAGGTAAAACCTTTGCCTTGTAATGTACAGCCAGTTCAGTTTTTTTTATTATCAGTTTTTATCCCCATGAGGCTAAAATAAAAAAACACCGTTCTCTCACAGCCATTGTTTAAAATGAAGGTTTTTGTTTGTTCATGAATACAAATCATCATCTAAACTAACCTTTGCCTATATTTTCACCAGGTATCAGCATAACTTGAGTCTTCGTTAATCTTAACAAAATGTTTTTTTTAATTGTTGTACATTTTAAGTTCTGTCTGATTTCTTTAGGCTTCAAAGACTTCTTTAGTCTTTAATCTGTGACTTACATTTGTGATTCTTTGTTTTTATTTTTAAAAATCTTTTTATATTATCTATTTGCATTTTGTTTTTGTTTTTTTGTATGGACCTACTTGTGTCTTTAATAAAGGTGATGATGAATATCGCCATCTGCTTACACTAATGGTGGTTTATCACAATCTCAATCTCCACACGACAGGGCACCAGTTAAGGGCCTCCCCACTGTCAGTGTCCACCTCACTCAGCTCGGTGTATGGGACCACCTTGGTTGCGGTTCCAAGTGGGCTGCTCCGAACGGGACAGTTTTGATCTAAGAAGACAACTGTTGATTGGCCAGTGGAGCTGCTTCACTGCATGACCCGCCCAACAAAACTGAAAACTAAATCTGAACCTCCTCTTTCTCATCATGTTGACAGTGCCACAAGAAATGAATGCATTTACCAAGAGATATTGGAGATGATGGCACAGCATGGCTACATCTAGACTCATAAGCAGTGCCGGGAGAAGCCAACAAAATTCAAATCCAATTATAGGGAAATTCAGGGCCACAACGGGCAGAGTGGCTCAAACACACCAGTTAGGATCCTATTCACTTTGCACTGACCATAACACCCACAGAGCAGGGAAACAGGTCAGCCTCCACTGTCGTGGCAAATCACCTACACCTGAAAAGAGCCAAGAAGAGGAGAGCCGAGTGGAGACACACTTACCAATGGCAAACCAGCAAAAAAGACATTTCCTCCTACTTTGACAAAATACCATCTAGCACATCTGCAATCTTTTCCATAATTTATTTTCATACAGTCTGTGGACCAAGAGGGACTGACAGCATCTTGGTTTTACTTAATACCTCTGTTTTCTCGCCCCAATAGTCAAGGCAGTTCTGCCCAGGAATTTAATCCTGTCGGACCGAAAGGCCCCCTTCTCACTCTTCAAACCAAGCCAGTACCATCAGTTTCCTCAGCTCCACAGTGAGACTGCACCCCTTAATTATTATCCCCATTATTTTATTTAATGAAGATTCACCTAATGAGTTCAGAACCACAGTTAATTAGATCCCAGCAGTGAAAATCATGGACCCCTGTGGTCACCCCCTCATCGATATAAAAATCAGAAAGCACATCCACCATTAATATGGGTAAAATGATGCATTTATGCTTTTCATATATGAAGCCCCCCCCCCCATCTCAACAGCCCAGCAGTGGTTCAGTCCATTGAACACCTGCTTCAGGTGACAGAGATATACGGAGGCTGCCTGAGCACTGAAGCCATGCAGATACATTGAATAAAAATCTTTCAGTAAACATTCTTCTGTGACATATTCTCTTTAGTATAACGCTGAGCAAAGTCAAGTTACAGTCTTATTAATATTAATCTGCCTCCACCAAATGTTGCTCTTTTTAAACATCCCTGTTCATTGTCTGCTGAACGCGATCAGAGGACCCAGTCTTCTTCCGTCAGACAGAATATATTCACTGAGTCTACCTTTTTGTCTGTCTAACAGTGAACACATTTAAACTGTCACACGGCTCCATTAACAATTAGTTTTACTCAGGAATGTGTGAACCCGATGTTTGCCATCATTTTCTGTGTCACAGGCCCAGATACACCTCCTGTCAGTCCAGGAGAAATGACAGTTTGTTGTTTAAAGCTGGAATATCAAAACCTCCACCTGAATTAATATTGTTTTCTTAACTTTGACATGATTGATGGATTTTAAGACCCAGAGATTGCAGACTGATGACGAGGGCTCATAAGAAAAAGGTGTTTTTATTCACAAGGAGATTTGATGAAAAGGGAAACAGGGTACTGTTGAATATGGGTAGGATTGGATATTTAATGATTTACTGATTGTAATATATTGATATTAAGTTTTGCAGGGCTGGAGAGGAGGGATCTGGTGGTTCTTAGGCGAGGCGGCTGTTTGATCCAGAACGTGAGTTGAGAAAGTGACAGAGCGATGGTGTTTAGGGAATTGATCCAGCCTGATGTTCGGTTCACAAGAGCAGAGACGGTAACTGGTCACAGGAAGCAGAGAGGACTTGAAGAACACAGAGGAGCAGGACTTAAAAGCACAGAGCAGAAACACAAAGCTTAGTCTTTTTCATACAGCGATACATTTACTGGCTGTAAAGTTACCATCAGGTATCTTAATGTTCCAGCTTCAGGAAGATGACTGCCAAGTTCTTAAATACTATCCAGCTGCATCGTCAGCCAGGATCAGGTGCAGGTGTGGAAGGGTGGATCAGTCCAAATGATTTGCAGGCTGTGGGGAAAGTGGTTAGGGCAAAAAAACTTGGGAATCCTACAAACATTTTCTTTTATACAAAACATGTTGAGTTTCTTGACTCCTTTTTGTGTCATGCATGACTATAATGCAGTAAACTGTATAAATATTTAGCTAAAATTTGCTATGGTAGTAGCTAAAAGTAATTTACAACTCGGAGGTCACACAAGATAGTGATCTTGACTAATGTCATGTTCAAGGTTTGTTTAACTGAAAACAACTTTCAGCAAGGGACATGGGAGAGACTGTGCTTATAACCACTGTTGCCCAGGTTCGTCACCAGTCTGAGCTTTATGGGAGAGGTGCAAAGAGAAAAAGTAAAGCCGGCCAATTTAGGTATTTGATGTAGAACAGCATTAAAAGCATAAAAGTTCCAAGCGTTTTTTAATTATAGGCACTAAATCTGGGTTCAGATGAAGACCACCAGCTGGTAATCTGTTTTCTAAAGGATTTATCAGAATATTTGTATTCAATCCTAATGGTAACTTGAAGTCTGTTTGTTGTAAGCCATGCATTAAATGATTTGACGCTCATTTTTAAATAGACAAATCCACATGCTTGAACAGAAGTCTCACGCGCATGTGTTTGGGTAAAATTCAGCTCCTGTTTCTTCAAGAACAAAGACATGGCAATTAATTTTAATGCTTCAGAATAAATTTTTACTCTTCCTTTTAGCGTCTCCACATGAAGATGAGGCATGAGAGCAAATTACCAGACTACTTGAAGACCTGCTGACATGACGGAGCATTTCTGCTGAAATCTGTTCCTGCCAACTTCAGTCTGCCTGCGTTTAGAAGCTCTCTGCTTCTTCGACATGACAGCGAGTTAGAAGCTGTGCCCTCTCCTACACATTAGCACATCTTGTGGGCAGACTTTATTCTGTAGGGCTGTTCTTCATCCTGTCAACATAAGCACCGCAATTAAACAGCACCTGGGGCGGGAAGTTAACGGAAGATTAGGGCTCGGTAATCTGTATCCTCCACGCTGCCGGGGACTTTTGGATGGAAGATCGGATAAATTGAGCGTTTTTATTTCATTCTTTAAAAGGGAAAGGCCATTATAGAGAGCATCCCCACTAACATACATGTCTCATGCATTCTTTATGATGTGTTTCACTGAAAGAATGGCGTGCTACACATTCCCTCCAGAGACCATGCGGATCAGGACTGAGTGAAATCTTCTGATAGGCTGCTAAGATTAGCTCTATTATTTATTAAAGCTGATAGATTGTAAATGTCTCTGAGGAAATGTCCAAGGTCTATCTTTATCTCCCGGTCTGAGTATAAATGTAGAATTTTTAAACACCATGGATTTTGTCGGAGAATGACGGTTTCAGATGGCAAATAAAACGCATTGAGTGTTTTCTGAATCAACGTTCACGTTTTCGATTCCCTGTTTTTTGTTTTTCTTTGTGCTTTCCGCAGTCTAACTACATCTGCATACTTTGATCTACTTTTACTGTTCTATTAATATTAGCTGGCCTCTTGCCGCTTTTAGTTACCGTTTTGCAGTTAGTCTAAGCACGCCGAGCAAAAATCCCACGTGTCCTTTTGGCACTTGGAGCATGAGTTTCCTGTAACTGTATGAAAAGCACTCAAAGTCCAAAAAGAACTCTGAATTTCTAGAGAACTATTGAGCAAGATCATATTAAAATAAGCTTATCAACTTGGAAGGAAACGAGGGATGAGAATGGAGCAGCTCCAAACAGAAGCATGTCATTATTACTGCAGATTTACTCAAAGACAAAAATGTGCAATAAATCCACAAACACTTGATTTACTACAGTATGTCTTCTCTAGGTGTAAATATCCTGTGGCAGACCACCTGCAGGTTGGATTTTATGCCTCTTTAATGATGATAAATCCTCCTTGTGCCTTCTTGCACATCTGTTCCTGGATCTCTTGAGCCCTCTCAGAGTTTTTCAGCAGCTGAGCCAGGAAAGTGCCTGCTTTTAAACTTTTTCTGCAAATCTCTTGCACTCGTTCAAAGTTGTCAGGATTTGTGTGCTTTGTGTCATCCAGCTTGTTTTATCTGCTCTGTAATAAATATAATTAAGATAAATTCTAGTTTTATTGTTTTGCATTTCAGAATCATTTAAAAAAAAGGATTTCAATGTGAGAAATAAGCATTTTCTGAGAAAATTCAGATTTTTTTTTCAATCAAAACACTAGCTTAAAGTAGGACTATGCTAAAAAGTTATTTGCACTATAATGCAGAACTCATCTGCAAACTGTTAAATAAATTATTATTTACATATCTAACACACGAAGGACAAGAAAACACTGATGTATTCAACTTCTTGCTGTTTCTGCAATAAATAATTTTGAATTATGTTAATCTGTGTCCTGTATGTCTTCAGTTGGCTTTCCAGCCATTATCTATGACAGAAACTACAAATGGCTCTTGGTGTTGTGAATGTGGTTTGACATTTACCTGCATCGTTGTTTCTGACATTTATAACTTCACCAGAGACTGGAAATGGGAGCAGAATCTGCATCTGATGTCAAACTAATCTAAACTAACTAAACTACAGTCAGTAGGGAATAATTTTGCAGAAATACATTCACTGGACATCAGGGGCGATTCTAGAATCTGTTCCTTAGGGGTGCGTAGCCCCCAATGTTGACAATGGTTCTTGGCTTGAACAATTCAGTGGCCAATGGCTACAGAAGCATTTGTAATGCAACACTCAAGTACTTGTAACTGGAGACCACTTCCACCGCAGATCCTCCTATGTTCCAGTGTGGGGAGGTAGGTGTGTTTGCTCCATCTGAAATCCACAACCATCACCTTCGGCTTCTTCACGTTGATGTGGAGGTTGTTCTTCCTGCAGAGTGAACAGGAGGGGGCTCAACACACAGCCCTGAGGGGAGCCAGTGCTGAGGGTTACGGTGAAGAAGAAGTTGCAATATCGTAATGATGGTTTCTTTTATGTTAGTGGTGCTGAGTTAAAATTTAGAGGTGCTTCAGCACGCCCAAAAATAGGCTAAAATTGTCCTTGTCTGACATTCTGTATTATGTCAATAAAGGCTAAAAATATAGCTTTAAAATGGAAGTTCTTGGAGTGTGGCTGTGTAAAAAAAATGTTTGTGTGAATGTAAAAAGAAAGTGGTTTATCCAGTGAAAAACTGTGTCCCATTCCAAACGGATGGTTGTTTTATATTGAAAAACTAATTGCAGGTAAGAGCAAAAGGTAAGAGCTTGGCTTAGAAACACGAATTAAAAGGACAACGTGTGAGAGAAGGAGCATCAGTTCAGCTCTATTTGTTTTCTAATCATACAAGTCATTAACTCACTTTGTCAACCTCATAAGTTCAATCTTTTTTTTTTCAGTTTTCACCTAAATAAAATGGACTCATTATCTGTAAAACCACAAGGTAAGCTTTAGTGCACAAATAAGGAGTAAGTGGAAAGCCTGATTGTAGTTTCAGACCTACTTTTTTGTTCCAATCTAATGTGTTGTTTTTATTGAAAACCTAAAGAAAAGAGAAAAAAAAGATGTCTCATTGGTGTTACCATGATAACCTCACACTTGTGTCTCCCAGACTCCGACAGCTCTCTTAACAAGACAGACAGAAACACAGACCTGAAAATAAACCTCAGGCCAACAGTTATTGTTCAAAAACTAAGTTGTATTGAAAAATGCCCTTTCTGAACTCTACAGAAATAAATGTCTTTTGAGGTGCATGTTAATTTTATTATTTAACAATACTTTTCTTTTTTGATGTGAGTGTAAAAAACAGGATGAGATATTTTCAGTTTAAATGACAAAAAAAATTAAAAAAAATCCAACACTGCAGAGAGTGACATTAAGCTTGGGAAAGTTCTCCAATCATAGGTAGCAGTTAGCTTCGGTAACCCATATTTTGCTAACAAAAAAAAAAATAGCTTTGCTCAAGCTAAACTGAAAAACAGATATAAAAAAAAAATTAGAGAAAGCTAACGCTAAACTGCTAAGCAGTCAGATGACTCACTCAATCTGCATCACCTGTCTTCACCTCCTTCCAGTTGAAGCTACATCAACCAATCAGGTCTTGTCACGTGCATATGTAGTAAGCCAATAGTGTGCATTCAGCATGTCCAGAGGACCAGATTTTACTTTTTTAAGATTTTTCTACCTGGATTATTGAGTATGCCTCAGGTTATGCATTCAGCTAGTTTCTGCTGCATCGACCAATCACGTCTTGTACATGCTACTAAGCCAATAGTGTGCCTAACAGACTCTTCGAGACATGCCCATAACATGCAGGAACAAGATTGTGAATTTTAGCAGATTTATTGTTGGCAAAACCTAATTTAGCAGAAGCTAATTCCACTTTCGGTTTCCAAAGTTAAACACTAATCCTCTAAATGAAAAATTTGTTGCACTATTAGTTGTTTGCAGATTAGTGGATCTGTGCCACCACTGCTAGGTCGTTTCCACTCTATAATTGACAAATTAATATTTTATTATTTCCACCAACCATCTGTGATCAGAGCTGATTGGTTGGCTTCAGGGAAGTCCATTTTATAAATTATTTTCTGGATCTGATTGAAAGATTTTTGTTACATCTGTTTCAACAGTGTTTTATTTAGCAGATATGACAGTCCCTTCACTTCCTGTTTTGGGGAGAAAACCTTGAGCTCAGATGGGAGTCCATAAAGTTTGGACTGTGCACTCAGTATTCTGGGAGGGTTGAAAGGAAAACCATAAATTCTGTAGCAGTGAGAGACACACTGGATGAAATAAGATAAAAATGTCTATGATTTGCTGTGAACTTTATAAGAAGTGGAAAAGTTGTGGTAAAGTTGAGACTGCTCTAAAGTTAGAGTAAAGTTGAAGAATCTTTGTTAAATTCAAACTTAGTTTCTTTTGTGAAGTCTGCCTGAGCTGTAGAGCTCCAAAGATAGATTTTTTTTTAGTACTTGTTTTTTACTTATCTCAACATAATCTTGTTGTTGTGTGTGGACACTTGCAGTTTTTTGCGAACTCCTATAGAACACTGAACCTTTTCCCAGTAGAGCTTCACATTTTGGTGTATGCTTTGTATAAGTTTGATAAAGCTAAGGAGGACGTAGTAAATAGAAATAGCAACGAAAAATGGAAGAATAACTCATGCAGTAATAACCTTCTATGATTTTGCACTGGCAGTTAAAAAAAGCATAAACTACTCTGATTGTTCTGCAACACAGTGGATCAGAGGTTAGAGCTGTTTGCTTTACAGTGGGAAGGTCGCAGGACTGCCTTCAGGCTTTCTATGTGAAGTTTACATGTTCTCCTTGTGCACATGTGAGTTTTCTCCAAGTACTCTGATTTCCTAGTTCATATCAAAAACATGCATTCATTCAGCCTTTATTTAGACAGGTTAATCCCATTGAGCCTCGAGAACTCATTTACAGGAGAGACCTGATTTCTTAACAAAGAGTGATGACAGTAATGGACAACAACGATAACAATAGACAGTCATAAAATAGGCATATAAATTTAAATTTCTCTTTTTTTTTTTACAAATTAAAACAAAATAGCAACCAAAAGTACAATCAAGAGGAATAGCAGCAAAAAACAGATCACAAGGCGATTAAACCGGAACAGGTCTGCATTGGCTGTTGCCAGGTCCTTAACAGGGTTTTAAAGTCACTTAGAGAGGTCAAGGTCGAGAGCTTCAGATCTTTTGTTAGGTCCATTTAACTAACTCTGTCTCTTGGTGTGAATAGTTGTCTCATATGTCTTTATGACTCCCTCTTACAACCTTGTACCTATTACTTTATTTATTATTTTATTGATTTGATACTGATGGTGACATCATAATGTGGCAATTTGACAAAAAACACCAGTTCAGGTTCAGCACATTGACAGAAGAGGCTCTTTTTATTTTGCTTCCAAGCAGCCAGACTTTGTTGTAATCCCTTTAAAGTGGTCTGTACCAACAGTTTTTCAGTAGTTTTTATGTATTTACTTGTTTTTTTATTTGACTGCTTTTACAGAGTCCATAAGATTTCCATTAAAGTTTTGCATGAAAAAGAAGAAATCTGAATGTGTACTGTTTCTGTTTTACACTGTGCAGTATTTAAAACAGTTACTCTCATGCAAGAAGTATAAAAAACAACATTTTGCTTCAGAAAGACGCATTCAGTGGAAACAATGAGAATCATGACAATTGAACCTTGATGAACAAAACAATTCATATATTTTCATCTTGCAATGTAAACAATATAAAGTGTCTTTTAACAATGTTTTTTTTTTCTATTGCTTTTTATAATGATTATAATTAGTTGAATTAGTTCTAATTATTAGGTAACAGACTAGCAAGATGTTTGTTGTGTTGTTGCTGTTTGGCTAAATCACAGGAACTAAATATGTAAACAACAAACACAGTGTGAAGATGAAGTCCTGGCTCACACAAACAGGAAACATGTCTCATATCCTTTATTCACAAGAAACATGACTCTTCCGCTCATTTCCCTCTGAAGGATGACAGTTAACAAGCGCTCCGCTGCATTTCTTTGTTTGGATTCATTTAAGTGTGAACTGTCGGCTGGATCATTCATATGAGAACAAACAGTGAGCCGCACGGTGTTTGCAAACTTCTGCAGGCGCTGTTGAATATTCCATTAAAGGTTTGTTTTCCAAAACTCCTGAAAATCCCAGTTAGGCGTTAGTTTCTGTGGTCCTTTTGTTAATTGTTAATATTGTTAATGTGGGAAAAAATTTAACGGTTTGTGAAACAAACCACCTGTTGCCTTATAGGGTTCATAAAAATGAGACTTCTGATGTGGTGCAATGCATGATACAATCAGTTCATCTCAAAATATAAAAAAATGAAAAAATAAAAATGTGTCAACAAGAATATGATTTTAAAATCTATCCAGACCTGGTATAACCAGACCAGGAGCTGTGTCCAAGTCAAGGCACAGAATCAAACTCATTCCCAGTGCAGGCTGGACTCCAGCAGGACTGTTCCAGGGCAGGATCACAAGGCAGTCATGGAGGGGAGGGTGTCTCATTTCTGCTCTTTTGATGATGTGGAACTGATGGCGTCTTCAGGCCATGATCTTCAGCGTGCACTGGAGCAGCTGAGACGAGAGTCAGCTTTGAGACAAGTCTGAATCCATGGTTCAAGTTGAAAAAGGTGGAATGCTCCCTCCGGTGAGTCTCTGCCTCAAGTGAAGGAGTCCAAATATCTGGAAGTCTTGTCCACAGGTGATAGTAAGATGAAGCTGGAGATGGATTGACGGATGTTCCAACGCTCACCTACGGTTATGATGTCCACCATGCCCACTGTACGGGTCACAATAAGAACAAGATACCAGATATAAGCCAATGACTGGAGCTTCTTCTGTAGTATGACCTGGACAAGAGGTACAGTGAAGAGCTCCATTATCCAGGTGGACCTCAGAGTCAGAGTCAAGTGAGGTGGTTCTTGCTTCTGATTAAGACGCCTCCTGGCATTCTATCATTGGATGTTTTCCAAGGAGGAGATCTCAGGGCAGACCCAGAACTTGTTGCAGGAATAATGTATCGTCTCTGACCTGGGATCACCTCAGGTGTACCCAAAAGGAGCTGAAGAGTGTCACTGGGGAGCGGTGGGTCTGGATACCCTCCTGGACCTGTTGCCTTAGCAACCTGACTGATAAGCAACAGAAAAGGATGGATGTTTTTCTTCAAGTACATTCAATTCAATTCAGTTTATTTATATTGCGCCAATTCACAACAGAAGTCATCTCAGGGCACTGAACAGAAACATTCAGATACTGTAAATAAAAGTAGGTTAACAACAATATTTATTCTTTTTATCTTTACGTTTCAGATAAAGTGTTAATAAAGTGATGCGTATTTAAGTAATCTGCATGGACTTTGTTGTTTTTAACCAGTTTGACACGACTGTGACAACAAGGAAGAGGGCCGGCAAGGGAGGAGGGGGCGTACCAAAGAAACCATCTTATCACAAGCAAAACTGGTTTGTTCCACTTTGGAGTAAGTGAGTTTTTCCTTATCCTCAGTTTTTGATGTTGCACCAAAATCAGCAGATTTATACATTTTAATGGAGTTAAATTTGGGAACGGTGTTGAAATATTTTCCATGGAGCAGGACCACGATTGGTAACTGATGCTTCTTGACACCTTCTTGAACAGAATCTTAACCTTTCCAATGGGCTGGAGGAAAGAACAAATATTCATAATTCATGTTGAAAGATGCTCCGCAGAGAGTATCGGTGCTCGAGAGCAGATTTAGTCACGCTCTGCAGCCCGTGGGCTTCATGTTTGTTTATGCACTGAAGAGAAGAACAAATTAAAACATGCTTACATGATATAATGTTCTTCTGTGGACCTCATCAGACAGAAAACAACATTATTAAAAATGTTTTTTCCCTCTTCATGCAATTATATCTGTCATTTTCCACTGTAAAACCACATTTTCATCTTTTGTGACTTTTTTTAGATGACTTCAGAAACAAACGCCCACTTTAACCGTTCCTTTCTCCTCAGGCTGACCTCGAACACGTCAGGCAGGTGTGAAGAGAAAAGGCCTCCAGAGGCTCAAAGAGCTTCATCCAACACCTGCAACCTCTGCAGGCTTGCAGGTCGCGTCTCGGTATGCTGCGAAGGAGACGAACGTTAGCACTCCGACTGGTGCTGTGAATCCTTTCACGCAGGGACACCTGACAGGCAGGACATGTCTCCAGCCGCGGCCGTCTGCTGCGGCTTCCTGTGGGACAAATGTAGCGGAAAAGTGAGATTTTCTGTGTGTCGGTGCAAACATTCAAGGCTTTTTTTTTTAGCAAGGCCTAAAGAGGGAAGAGTCACATTTCTGAAAACAACTTTTGCATCTTTAAAAAAAATGTAATCTGATGTTGTTAATTAAGCTTTTAAACTATTGTTTTCCATTTGTTTGTCTCACCATTTCTGCATTTCTTTTATACTGTTTTAGCTCTTTATTTATCAAAACATTCAGGAGATAGGTAGGGTTTGGTTGTTGCAGTTGTTATACTTTTTGAAACATTGTGGTCTTGTGATCCTGAGGTTGTGGGTTCAAGCCCAGGTTGCATCAGGAAGGGCATCCAGCGTAAAACAGTTACCAAATCGTTCATGTGAGTTTGCTCACTGTGGCAATCCATGAAGAAGGAAGCAGCCGAAAGAAACTTACTATACTTTTTGAAGTATTTACCTTTACAAATACCGTATTTTTCGGCCTATAAGGGCACTTAAAATCCTTTAATTTTCTCAAAAATCAACAGTGAGCCTTATAGTCAGGTGCACCTTATGTATTAATTCTGGTGGTTGTGCTTACTGATCTTGAACCGGTTTTCTGTGGTACACAGCGCTCAAAAACCTGTCAAAATGTCTTAGTTTCGCTTAATGCGCCTTATCTATGAAAACAGACCCGTTCATTGATATTGCACCTTGTAATCCGGTGCTCCTTATACGCCAAAAATTACGGGGGTTTTTTTCTACAGAAATTAATTGAGATCGCTTTAATTCAGTCCATCCATCCATTATCTTTACCCGCTTGTTCCATTTTGGGTCACGGGGGTCACTGGTGCCCATGTCCAGCAATCACTGTGCGAGGGGCGGGGTGCACCCTGGACGGGTCACAAGTCCATCACAGGGCCACATAGAGACAAACGAGACAAACAACCATTCACTCTCTCACTCACACCTAGGGACAATTTAGAGTTACCAATCAGCCTAACATGCATGTTTTTGGTCTGTGGGAGGAAACCGGAGCACCCGGAGAAAACCCACGCATGCACGAAGAGAACATGCAAACTCCACCCAGAAAGGCCCCTGGACCAGGGTTTGAACCAAGGACCTGCTCGCTGAGAGGCAGCAGCTCTACCAGTTGCGCCACCGTGCTGCCCTAAATCAGTCCAGATGCTGTTATTTTTAAACGTTAACTTTAAAATCTGCTTCAGCATACACGCTGTCTTCTTAAGCAGCTTTGTTTGTAGCTACTTTTAGCTTCCAGGTAACATTTTGCTACTTTAAATATTAACTGTTTCAGCTTCAACAAATTTCAATAAAATCACACAGATATTTTCAGAAAATGCAATTCCTCTGGTTTAAAGATGCTTCCTTTATAAATTGGAAAAGAGGTAACCGGCATCGATTTATGTGTTTTGTAAATTATCTGTTATTTAAAATTGTAAAAGCGTCTAAAATTTAAACACAAAATCCACACAAAAATTACAAAAGCTAAATTATTCATAACTTGTTCCTAGAAACACAAAAGAAACAAACCTCCCAGTTATGTTTTGATCAGCGTGGGAGTCCTTTGGTTTATTTTTTCATTTGTTTCAATAAAACCAGCTTTTTGCTGCTGTTTCTTCAGCTTTTATGTTGTTTATGATTACAATCCTTTTGACATTGCTCAAATGACACCCACAGGGGTGCTTTGCTAGCAAAAAGTTGTTTGTCATGTAAAAGCTGATGACTCAGCAGCTTCCCAGGAGGTGGTGTGAAGGTGTGTGTGTGCGTATTAAGTGCATAACTGCTGTGAAACAATGCATTTCATTTATTTGATTTATGGGTTTGTTCTATTACAGCGTCTGTGGCCTTCATCATGTTGCCTTCACTTACAGCTGGGAAATCAATGCGTTCACTCACCAACTTTCAATCAGAAAATGTGATCTTCAATTACCTATAAAGGCATCTTTCATGAAAATTCATCTGCTAATTTTCCTAAGGATCAAAGATGTGTAGAAGTCATCTCTGACAAGAAATAAAATTAATCCGATTAAAACTATTAGATGCAGTCAGGAGGGAAAACTCCTTTTATTAGTTGTGACATTAAAAGCTGTTCATCACTTTTATTCTAAAATGTCTTTTAAAGTGTTGGAAGAGGTGTGAAATATTACATAGTTGTAAAATCCGTTCTGAAACTACTCTTTTGAGAAAGTGCTGCAGCTTGAAATACAGAAATGAGACAAAATAAGAAATATGTTCAGTTTATTTTGTCTGTAAAGAAACAGAAGCTAAAGTTCATGTGATTATATGGTAATTGTTTTTTGGATTGTGCAAAAATGACTGGAAAAGGCACATTTTATTCAACAACATCCACAGATTTGAATGCAGCTTCTGAATTCTGTGAACATCACATCCCTCGAGTATGTGAGCCATTTGTGTCCTGCATCACACCATATATCTGTTCACTCAAAACAAGTTTAAATTGATTTTCTGTGACCTTTACAGCAACAAGGAACCAGTGGACTCAGCCTTCCAATAACAACAAGAGGAACAAACAGATCCACTCACTGTCAGGATCAATATTTCAGGTTTTTATTTCAGTTCGTCACCGTCTGAAGGAACGGTTTGTTGCTTCCAAACAGAATAAAGAGCTTTTCTGTGGAGAAAAATCAAACCAGGAAATAAAACGTGGACATGTCACCAACATAACTAACTGTCAGATGTGGATGTTTGTCTTTGGCTCGTCTGTAAGCAACGCTTTGATTAGATGTCAGATAGCTCAGTTGACAAAAAAACAGATGGACTAATTGGCTTTGGAAGAAGCAATTTCAGCGTTCAGGCTGTGACATTTACTCAAACACAAATTTCTCCTTGTGAATCAATGCTTGTAGACATAAAAACACAGATCTCACACAGAGAAACAGAAAATAAAGCAAGTATTTGTAGAGTTTGACATGAGGAGTTTGAGCAAAATAAAAAAACAGGTTATTTATTGTACAAACATGACAAAGATGTTAACGTGGCAACAGCTTATTTCGTAAATAGCTCAAGGAGACATGGAGGAGACTGGACATGGCGAAGAGCTCAACAATGCCAGATTGATGAGTGAGATGAGCTGAGGGCCTATAAGGACTGGGGCTGATGAGAAGATTGTCTGCAGCTCTGACTAATGAGACGGGGGAAACTTGGTGATGTAGGTTGACCAAAGTCACAGAACGTGACTGAGGAGGAAGGAGATGATAACACAGAGGAGCACAGGCAGGAAAAGGAAACAACCAGAAAACATTCAAAAATACAACAAAATACCTTTCAAATTAAAAAAAAAACTTCTGACAGTATTTCTGTCCCTGATTAACAAAATTAATTAAAGTAGCACCAGTCTAGTCTTTAAAATTGAAGTAAATAAATAAATAAATAACATTCCTACAAAAAATGTTGCGTTTTCTAAATACAACTTTAATGGATACAATTAAAAAAACTGCCTTTTTGAATCAGTCTTTTTATTCTTTTTTTTTACATACAACCCCCCCCCCCCCCCCCCCGAACAAAAAGAAAACCTTCCCAACCCTCCCCTCCCATCATCAGTCACACACATAAATAAACTAGGCATTGACAAGGTTTTTTTTTTTACATACAACATAAAGGGCTGCCAACTGTCCCAAAATCTTTGAACAGAACCCTTCAGGGTATATCTGATTTTTTCCAAACAAATATGATACATCACGTCTCATCCAAATATTTGTGCAAATGCTGGGGGTGTGGGTCCTGCCAACTGAACAAGACAAGTCTCCTGGCCAAAAGAGAGCCAAACTCAATCACATCCTTCTCGTACTTGCTGAAGGACAAATCCAAAGGGACCACCCCAAACAGTGCGATGAGTGTTTGCCACATATCCCAGAGAAGGTGTCAAAATAGATTGCCAAAACGTCTTCAGTTTGGGACAGGTCCAGAATGTATGCAGGAGTGTAACTGGAGTTTTTTTTTACAATGATTACATGCAGGGTCCAGGTTGGCTTTGATTATGGGCAGCTTGTCTTTGGACCAGTGCAGCCGGTGCACTACTTGAATTGAATTACAGCGTGTCTCAGACAGACTGAGGATGAGTATATGTTCTTAATGTTTGCCAAAAAACTATCTTTTTGGGTTTGTTTTTATATTTGGAACGCACAGAAATCTGTGACAGCTAACACACACACAGAACTGGTGAAAGTTTGGCACCAATGCCTCTAGAAAACTTCAACCTTTTTTTTTATTTTATAAGCATTGAATCACAAGTTAATTTATTAAATGATATTTCAGTGCACAAAACTGGAGAATGAGTTAAATGTGACAGAAAAATAAAAGCAGTCAGCTTCAAATATACTGTAAGAAAGCCCAAAGAACTATTGATCAAAATAACTTTTAAAATTTATAACCAGTATCGCTGTTTGAAAGAAAAATACTAAAAAAAAAAACATAACGTTTAGCTATTTAGAGATAATCTTTTGTTAAAACAGATAAGAGTTATTGATATTTTGAGTAAACCTTGAATATAAAGTGTAATATATCACGCCATATTTAAGCTCAAAATCTGTACAACTGACTGAGATATAGTTATTTTGATGTTTGCTAACATCAATTAGCTGTGCCAGCCATCTTGAATTGGGTTGTCTGTAAAAGTTAATCAGTTGTAGATGTACATCCAATGATTAATTCCTGGAATTTTACTTGAAATATTTCCAGTGAGTCCCTGTGATAGACTTGCGACCTGTGCAGGGTGTACCCCGCCGCCTGCACAGTGATTGCTGGACATGGGCTCTGGCGACCCCCCATACCCAAAAAGTAAGAAGCGAGTAAAGATAATGGATGGATGGATGGATGTCCAGTGAGTCATGAACTATTTTGCTAACGTTGCAAACACACATCATCATAACATAATAAACTCTATATAGAAAACCAACGTACCGTGAGATATTTTCACACAGTATAAACATCAGCAGGGTTTCGTCTGCAGGTTTTCCAGTCTGATGGTGTCTTATTTCCAGACAGGAGGAGGGAGCTTTTCACCTTCCCATGTCTTCATACCCCTTAATCACGCCTCAGCAAGAGATGACAGTTTTCTTTACGTTCATCCCCTCATCAGCGCTCAGATTCAAGCGCCGCTGCCTTTCTCCTCTCAGCCCACACGATAATTATGGTTAAAAAGAACTTCAGGGATGTGAGAAAGTAAAAAAAAAAAGTATTTCTAACTAACAGCAATAAATCTGCTTCTCATCGCATTTTTACCCAGCAACTGAAAATTATTCATGACACTTCAGTTAAGAAAAATCTAACAGAAATTGAATTTAAATGGTCCGACAATACAAACAGTCAGGAAAGGGATGTGTTTAGAGGTTTCTCCAGAGATTAATCTTCATTAGTTTACAGAACAACTTCGCCACATAAACAGGAGAAATAAAAAAAAATTGTGACAGAATTCCAAAGTTCATGCTCAATAATCCTGGTAAAATCCATCAATGTTCAGTCAGGTCATCTAGACGGTTTCTTTGTTTTTTTTTTGCTGAGATGTTTCATCCTTCATCCAAAGGATTTCATCAGTCCGAGGAGCCACAAACAAACTGGAGTCCCACAAGCACCACACTCCCATAGTGGAACAAAACAGTTTTATGGTGAGAAGATGGTTTCTGGGGCCCGCCCTCTCCCCCATCAACTCTTCTGAGGCAGCCGTTCCAAAATGGTTCAAAACATCTAAATTTCCATGAGCTCTTTTCACACAGTGTGAACATCACTAGAGTTTCAACCAAACATCTCAGCAAAAAAAAAAAGAAACCGTCCTAATGACCTGACTGAACATTGTTGGATGCAACAAGATTAATCTTTTAGATCTAAAACTAGTGATAAATAATAATCAAGATCAGGAAGACACCCGTTTAGTTTTATTTAACTTAGTAAAGATTTGAAGCGACTCCAAATTAAACTCATCATCTTAAATAACGTGTTGGCCTCACGTCTGCTTTCCTCACCTGCGTCTTTGACATTTGATGAATTCTTGTGTTTTTTAATGACCTCTGCCAAAAGGTGAAAGTGGGCGATAATGTTTTTGTAGGTATATAATGAATCTTTGTGTGGATTTAAATCAAACTCTCACGAAGAACTACAACAGGTAAATTTTTGAAGGCAGCCCTGATTTAAGATGGCCACCACAGCAAGCCAGTCTTCCATCAGTTCATCCGTTATTGGGTCATAAATTTGGGTTGCGTGGGTCGCCGGTGCCCATGCCCAGCTATCACTGTGCAAGAGGTGGGGGACACCCTGGACAGGTCTCCAGTCCGTTACAGGGACACAAAAAGACAAACCATTCACTCTCCCACTCACATCTAGGGACAATTTAGAGTTACCAATCAGTCTAACATGATGAGATGAAATTGGTACAGGTTTTCGCCAACATTTAATTTTCCAAAATAAGATAAAGTAATAAAAGCTGAAGAAAATGAAGAGAGGATTCAATTTTTACTTCTCATGAAAACAACTTGTGCAGCCAAGTGATTATTTCCTTTCTGTTTGTCTCATCTGCTCTAGATTTTTTGTGCATTTTCACAGAGGCTGGAGGAAAGTTACCCACACCATCTTCTTCATATCAATACTTAGACTTTTGCACAATTTTACTGCATTAATTCCATAAAAGCTTGATGCCTAAAACATTAATCTGCACTCAGTCCATTCGTGGCTCGTCTTTAACACAAAGAAACATGTTGGATTTTCAGGCACTGCTTTATTTAGTCACAGTGTATTGAGTTAATAATCACAATACAATATGAGCAACATTTACAGAGAACGATGGCGTCCGCAGGTACATGTCAGGTGTGTTCATATGGCTTGAGTTGAGTCATTAATATAGCTCTTTGCACATCGTACAGCAAATGTTTCTGAGGTTGTTGGGCTGGAAAAAAAAAACAGCATTTGATTTTTTAAAACTACTTACAATGAGGCAACCAAATGTTTTTAAGCAGCTTTTAAATACATTTAAATGAACATTTAGTTCATGTTTATCTGTACACTTTTTCATTTACACCCTTTGAAAAGACAAGTGGCCACATCACAAAAAGTCTTTAAATCATATTTTGATAAGCTCATTCTGCTGTAAATGAACTGATTATGTTCCGAGTTTAAGACACTAAATATAAATTAATAAATTAATAAATAAACATGCTTTCTTCTACATGTTAGGGTAACTCAATCCTGAAATGTGTCTTCAGAATTTTCATTTGGTCCAAGGTCAGACTTTGCAAACCAGCTGTGAATGCTACATAACAAAATTATTTATTTAAGTAAAAATCAGATTAATAAATAATAAAACTGGAGGCGTGAGCTTTAAGTGTTGCTGCTGCAAAAACGAGTCTGAGTTGGAGGAGTTAATAAAACTTCATGAGGTCAGATGGTGATGAACATTAAACCTTTTGAGTCTGTTTTTTCTACTTTTTGCTAAACTTTAATCAGAATAAACAGCACTCTATTTGAAATGTTACATTTCTGGCTTTTCACGGCACATCTCATCACACTATACATAACTCTACTGGATTTTTAATCCCAATAATTTAAGACTGTCTTTATTTGAGCTGAATGTGAATGACCAACTCACACTGCAGTCATTAAAGAACAGAAGTCACGTTTGCATAGATTGTCTTTCAGCACATTCCTCATTAGAAGCTCACATGACTGACTGCACATTTAGAAGAAAACTATCAATTAATTCAAAATCATCACGCTGGACACATTCTGTCTTGGCAACATAAATATTTGGTGTTTCAACATCTGCAAAGACGTCATTTGATTTAAAAAAAAAAAGATGATCTGAACTGTTACCAAACATTTTGCTGGAGCTCTGTTCAAAAATGTTCACTGTGACTCTTTAGAGCATAAACATACATAGCTCTTAGTTGTTTAAAATATTAATAATGCAAAAAAAAGTTATAAACTTTCATGTGAGCAAAATTTTATAGGTTTTACAGCAGGTTCTGAGCCTGAAATAAATTATTTTGCAAATATGTACAAGAAATTTGCAGCAATTGAAAAATTAGGAATAGTATATGTATATATATGTATATCATTCATTTTTAGTTCTGTTTATGTTTTATTATCAGTATACGGTATTATACTTGATTTGGTCTGAAGAATGATTAAGTAGGTGTGTGTTATAAGAGAGAAATCACCATTAAAATAATGAAAAGGTCAGTTTTTACAACAAAAGCCCAAGTACAAAAGAAAAAAAAATAAAGGCCTCTAATTCAGTAAGGTAACCATGGCAACAGTGATCAGTCTGCCTCTGAACAATGGTTTTTCTCCACAAATAACACCTTTTTCTTTTCCTCCTCTTCCAAAAGAGTGATTTGAAAAAGGCTAACATTTTATTTGAATCCAAACACTAAAAAAACACAAACAGCTTCTTCGTGTTTAATGCTGGGAGCTGTGGGAGAACTGGAACATCCCCAGAAGACAAACACTGTTTCCTTATTTTTGTTTCTGTATATTTAATATATAAGCTACAACTGGAACTACTTGAATACATTTTTTCTAATTAGACAAAGAGGAAACTGTTTAATAAACAGCCCCCAAAAAAGAACTAGAATCATCAGCTCACAAATAAAAAACTCAAATTGAGGGGAAAATATTCCTAAAATAATTTGGATTTTAATTTTGAGGCAAATAGTTTGAATTTGATCTATTTAATATTGTATTTCCTTTTGCATTTCAGAACTGCAGCAACTGTGACTCTCCCGTTTCTTAAGCAGAACCGAATCAAGAACCAGCCGGTGATAGAACCACACAGACAAAGGAAAGCTTTGGGAGATGAAGAGCTTGACAAACGTCTCCCATTGCTTTGTAGAAATGAGGATTGGGCTCAAACAGATCAGTATTTTAGATCTTTGTTTGAAGAAATGACTAAAAGAACAAAAGGAGTGTACAGACTGCTGCCAGCATCAAGTCCAAAGGGCGGTTCAGTGATGAGCTGGGCTTGGACCAGTGTTTTATGATGGTAGCATTAACACAGAATGGGCCAGCAGAACTTTTACAGCCTTCAAAACCACTTTTTTTTTTTTTTTTTGGAACATCCATGTATTTTACAACAAGACTTACTTAAGGCATGGCTGGAAAATAGAAAAGAGTCAGGGTATGAGAATTCAGAAATTAAAAAAAGTGACGAGGAAAAAAGAAATAAAAAATAATAAAAATAAAAAAACGCCTGAAACTCATCATCACCTAAATGTTCCATGTAAGAGCATTTTAAGTGGTAGGAGAAGGAATTAGATAATTTCAAAGTGGGTAAAACTTGACTAAAACAATATTTATTCTTGAAATGCAGTACTGGATTGGTCTTAACAAATTAAATGAAACTGAAGCAAGAAAATATAATCTTAAGTTTGTGCAACAAAACAACATTTTCCATATTCTGTAAAATTTCAACTGCCTTTTTTGTTATGGTGTAGTTAAATGTTGGAGATAAGTCAGCATCGTTCCAGTGTTGTGTGTTCAAATCCCTCTTCTGATTGAAAACAACAACAAACAAAAAAAAGTGCTTCTTCACAAAAAAAAAAGTGTGAACTCGTTTTTTTATGGTTGACTAAAACGCAACCTCGGTGTAAGCTCTGTGAAGCCAAACTACAAGTCGAGTTTATGAACCTCTGCCATTTCCAAAGAAATGATCTGTCCGTCAAAGTGAACGCTTGACTGCAGTAAAAAATGGACAGAATGAACACAGACAGATAATTATTTTTTTTACACTTTGCTACTGACAGCTGCCTCTAAAACTATTGCTGCGTCGAAAGATGAGATGTCTTTTACATGCAACAGATATGTCTAAATGCAAACTCAGAACTCCAAGAGGTAGGGATGCACAGATACCAATACTAGTTTCAGGTATTGGTCTGATACCATGTGTGTGTACTTGTATTCATGAAAACAGTTTTTAGTTTGTTTTTATGGTTGGCGGTCCTGATTCACACTCCTCATCAGTCTGCGGCAGTAATGCCCCATAAACTTACCTACCAATAAACACCACCAGAAGAACAACGGCCCATGAGCAACCAGTTGATAATCTCAGTTTTAGCAAGTTTTGGACACATTTAACTTACGGTTGCAGACCTCTGGGCTAGGCAAATGTTTCAGCATATTTACCCTTTTTTTAAAGAGGTGTGTGGCAGAAGCTGTATTCTGCCTTTCTGTTTTTTTATGAGATTTAACAATACTTTTGTGTAGGAGTAGTCTTAAATGTGCTGAAATTGATCATGGTGATGATTGTTAAACATAATGGGCTATTGTAACAAACTGTTTTAATTTTCAGCAGCAATTTTTGGTTGGAAAAATAAAGTTTTTAATGCGTAAATCACATGTTGGGAGAGATTAAATTTGTATTAGAGGCTCTACTTTGAGTGAGAAACTCAATGGCATTTATGAATTTGTGCATCAGTACTCAGAATCAACAATTGTAAGTGCCTGTACTCAGTCTGAAATATGTGCTATCGGTGCATCCCCATTATAAAATGTGTAATGGAGAACTTTGCAAATGTGTTCAGTAAGGAAACAATTTACAGCTGTAAATCTGAAATTCACAGCTGATGTTTTGCCTGAACAGCACATCAGCTTGATTTGTAACTTACGGTATGGTACATCAGAGTATAAAACCTGGCTGCCATAAAAACAACCATAATCTCCAACATCAGCTTCCGTAGATCAGCTGGCTCTTCTTCACACCAACAGCTGCCCTTTCAAAACAAAAGTCTAACTTTTAAAAGAGGGACAAATGTCCCTCAAATCCATAGTCACTAACCAAACATTGGATTAAATTTGATGGCAATATCTCCTTTTATGCTGGCTGGAGTTTAACACGTGCAAACACTTTTTATCTACAAAAAAATCTGCTCATCTTTTTATTTATTTTTTTTACTTTAATAAGAATTTCAGCAGAGGACGTTAGCACAAATATGTCATGCCTTACTGCAGCCAGGCTGATGTAGCATTAGCATAAAGTTTTAATCTAAAAGCAGATGAAATGTTTGCAGATGTTAAACCCCAGCTTCATTTTAATAAACTGTTTAATTTTTATAAATACAGATAACCTATCCAGTAAACTAGATTGAAGAGGCCAAACGCAGTGGGAAAGAATATTCTAGAGTAAGAATCGATCTTGGAAACTCGCACGTGCATCCTGTTTTCTCTCCAGGCACCGGATCGGCAGTCGTCGAAGCAGCAGAAGAAGCTGGCGCAGTCTTTTCCGTCTAAACAATCATACGCGTAGTCGTCCTCCACGTGATAGGGCACAATGTTATTCATCTGCAACAGGGACGTCCCAGGCCGGAGGTTTACCATGCTGGGCACTCTCTGCTGCAAAGACAAAATAAATATTTTAGTCTTGCCACTTAGCCGGCTCAACAAAAAGACAATAATCCAGGAGAAAGTGCCAAAAGAATGATTTGTACCTGTGCATTATTGTTGGCTTTAGCCTTCTTGGTTTGCCGGTTGCTGGTGAAGTAGTGCAAAGTGCCGTACTCCATGAGAGCAGCGAAGGTGAAGATGAAGCAGACAGAGACAAACAGGTCCATGGCGGTGATGTAAGAAACCTTCGGCAGGGACTTCCTGGAGATTGTGCTCAGAGTCGTCATGGTTAGCACTGTCGTGATGCCTGAATGAATTGTTAGAGAGCAGTCCTCATACTTTAATTATTTTGTCCTTAAAGCACAATAAGCACAAATTTACAAGGACATTTTAAGTTTTGGACAGACTTTGCTCATCTAACGTATTTTTTGGACTATAAGGCGCACTTAAAATCCTTTAATTTTCTCAAAAATCGATAGCGAGCTTTATAATCAGGTGTGCCTTATGTATGAATTATGGTTGTGCTTACTGACCTAGAACCAATTTCATGTGGTTATTGTGAATGAGTTGAATAAAGTTTGACTTATCTGACGGTTTAGTTTCGCTTAATGCGCCCTATAATCCGGCACACCTTATAGTCCAAAAAATATGGTAAATTGGTTTGAAGGACACTTAGAAGATACTTATATTGTTACCAACAGAATAATAATAATTAATAGTCACACCTAGAGATGTTCGGGCTGGGACGGCATCCTTATTGATCCAGAAGGAGACCCAGGACAGGACCACAATCATGCTGCAGGGGATGTAGGTCTGGATGGTGAAGTAGCCCATCCTCCGACTCAGGTCGAAAAAGATTGTCAGGATGACATATTCCCCTGAAAGTTAAACACATTTAAATCAAATGAAATGAAAACATTCCTAAACTAATTTGTGAATAACAAAGTGTGTCCGGTCTCACCTGACTGAGTGTGCGCCACATCAGATGTGTTCCTCATTCCCACAAAAGCAAACTGGTAGAGTCTCCAGTAACGCTGGTCAGCCACCTCCACCGCCCGTTTCTGCCATCGATACATGATCTCATTCCTAGGATAGCCATCTGCAAAACAGCCCAACATGCACACAAGACGTAAAATCTAAATCCAAGTGCTGTCTGCAATGCCAAAAGTCGGTCTATTCAGGTAATGCTCACGCAAACTGTGTAAAAAGATGGAAGTGGCCACTATCTCTTTAAATAAAGCCAAAGGAGCTAGAGATTTGCTAGGTACCAAATTATCCTGTTTGTTTGTTTCAATTAAATTCCATATAAAGAGTGTTAATTGTATTTTGATGGAAAATAAACAGGGTTTTTTCAACTGAATGGAGTGAACATTAGGTCTCAGAAACAGAGAAATCATGTTTTTGGAGTGAAAGGCTGTGAAATGTAAATTATTTTGCATTGATTTTGATCACCACTTTTATTTGATCATGATTTATTAGGAAAGAAGGTAAATCTGTTCCACGAACACCTCTTGTTAACAAGTTCATTATAAATGAGGAGCTTATCAATTAATTTGAGGCTGCCCCCAGCTTTTAAACGGACTCCATTTGTTACAAAACACAGATGAATAGTGTGTTTTGTGCTGATTTTTTAATCAAAATAAAATATTAAATTTGCAATTAAAGTCTATACTGAAGTCCACAAAACTGATTCTTGGCAAACAATTGCAGTTAACTCATGGAGAACTTGGTGAGCTAAAGTTCCAGTGGTGGTAAAACAGACATCTGGATGTCTCCTTCTTCCTCAAATTAATATTTATTTATTATTTATTTGTTCTTGTGTTGTACTATTTCACTACAAAACAGATCCCCTTTACTGGAGTACCTGGGACCAGGACAAGCTTGGATTTTAGAAAAGGAGTCCCTTGAAATATTTGAATATTCAGGTTTTCATTATGCATTTTGAGGTTTTCATGTGCAATTAGGAGACAGAGATGAAACAAAAAATTCTGTGCATGTGAGCATGACTTCGTGTGCTTAAACTTACTGCCAAGCAAAAGAAAGATAAACCCAAAATCACTGTCAGGATGTGTAGCAAAACTGCTGGCGTATCCCTACAGAACCTCACTGACACAAGGTGAGGTCAATGAACAAGGCCAAGCTGATTCTGGCAGATCCTGATCACCCTCTCCATGGTGAGTTCAGGTTGTTTCCATCTGGACGCAGGTATCTGCTGCCCAGATGTAGAACAAACAGACTGAAAAACTCATTCATCCCTGTAGCGATCAGGCTTCTCACTGAACAGTGATAACTTTTGTACTGTATTTTAATGTCTTAATGTCTTGTCTAGTATGGATGTTTTGTGTGCCTAAATTGTCTCTCGGGGATAATAAAGATTCTTGAACTTGAACTTGAACTTGAACATATCAGGCGCCGTCTATTTGAGCTAAATCAAAAAGTGGTTTAGATTTTTTCGAGTAATATTAAGTTAAAGGCTTGAAAGCTTTACTGTCACCATAGTGGCTGCCTCCATTGATTTTACACAGTTTAGGACGGACTGTGGATCATGGAGAACACGGTACCACTGCAAGGCAAAGGGGAGCATTCAAGATGTCGCTGACCTGCTCAGTCTCATGAAAATGTCTTCAAATGAGCAGAATGTTTGTGACCGCGAGCGGCCTGGACGCTGCAGGTGGAAGTATGCGCTACTCATTGTCAGTAAAATGTTTGTAAAAATAAAGCGTCCTAATGTGTGTTTTTGGATACAACCACATTACCAGGTGTTATTGCCTGTAGATGCTTAACTTGAGTTTGCAGAGCTCTCAAACTGCACCAGCGTGCTAAAGGTTTAGCCTTTCAAGTTTACAAACAGTAAATCATGACAATATTTCCCATGGGTAAGGGAAATTAGGATTTGTTGCTCATTTGATGACATTTCCTGTGACTGCACTCCTTCTGACATTTGCCCTCCGCTCCATGAAATGTTATTTTTGTATTTTCTGCTGGCAAGTGGAAGATTAGGATCATGATCAGACATGAGAGGTAAAAGCGCAATGCGAGAAACAAATGAGGGATGACACAGACAACATGAATCAGACCAGGAAAGAGTGCATAATTCATTAAGTCTGTCAGAGAAAATGGCACAGGTGATCTCCTCTTTCTGCTGGTGGAGCAGATGATAGACTCATACAACAGCCTTAGGCAGATGGGCCCTTTGACAACACAGGCTTAGCAAATGTGCTAGAACCTCTTTCTGAACAAGCCACGAAAGCAGAAGTCGAGATGGCGGGTTCTAAAATGAGAGTGGGGCGGGTTACGTTTGACCACCTACAGCTTGAAAACTCCAGGGGGCACGAGTGCTCATCCATTGGAAAGTTATGCAGCTTAAGGTAACACTCCGCATTAATAGTCAACCTGACAAAAACAGAATTGTGACAGAAAAAAATTAAGTCTCAGAAACCCTGTTTTGATTGTATTGAAGCTGTCGTTTCACAGATTACACCAAAAGAAACACACAACATGGGATCGCTTCAAGGACGCACACACTAACACAGAACTACAGATATCTATAGGATTAATGTAAAAATAAAAAACAGACTTTTCGAGAGTCCTACCTCAGGGTGTACATGACTCTGCCGTTACTCCACAGCCTCAGGAGGCGGTTGGGAGTTGTGATCCAGTGAGCGTCTGATTTACGGGAGTTCCTGAAGAAGGTGTCAGGAATCCAGATTTTTCCCACCATGTTACTGTTGAGCATGAGCAGCTTCATTGTGCTGTTAAACTTCAGGCGGCTGTCGTACCACGTCTGGGCAAAGAAGATGTCAATGGTGTATTCCTGCAAAAAGAGGTCCATGTGAGTGAAGAAAACCAAAACGTCTGTGTGCATGTCCAGGAAAATCAGTGTGTGGGTCGGTTTTACAAATATTGAGATAATATTTTGTATAAGAGCCATCAACAACACGTACTTTGAGCACTACTCATTGTAGCCAACACTTTCTGTTCGTCAAGTATCTCATGAACCAGTGAACTAAAATCTTGATGTTACAAGTGGATGCACAGTTACAAGTGATTGATTTTGGAGCTAAACTAATTTTAGATGGCTGCCACAGCTGACCTTCTTGCTGTCCTTGAGTCAAAAGGATCCACAATACCTCGGTTTTGAAACCAGCCTCATGGCTATAACTTAATAGGTTTTATAGATTCTGAGCTAAAACGATGTAGTCGTAGCTCAGAATCAGTCACAATATAATTTTCTTGATATTGTGCATGATGGTATAGTATATTCAAGATTGAACCAAAATGGCTATAACCTCAGTTTCTCAATATTATATGGTTTTAAATTTAAAACCTCCAGCATGAAAGGAGGTAAGCAATGTGCATTCTTTCAGGAAAAAGTAGGCTTAATTTTTTTGTATAGAATCAATTTGAAATCATATTTTATTCTGGATTGAATTGTACTGCATATCGTATCATATTGTATTCCATTGTGTTGTACTGTATTATTACTAGGGATGCACAATATTGGATTTTTGACCAATATCCAATATGCCAGTGTGATAAAACTTATTTGGCCAATAATCTATACTAATATCGATATTTTTCCTAGACCTACTTACAGAGACTACATAGCTTTCTCTGTTGTGGCATTAAAATACTACATTATTCTGCATGGTCTTTGTCAATTTGGCCACTGCCAAATGCAGATGCCAAAAAGGGGGCTGAAAATAATGTAACATTTCAACTTGGATTATGTTTAATGTCAAATTTATTTGTGACGTTTACTCTCTCTAACACAATGACAAAACTTGAACAGTGAAAATTTGTAAATTTTCACAAATCTAAACTATCTGTTCACAAGCGACAAGTGAAAAGCGCGTAAGTAGTAATGCATTAATAGATATACTTGAGGGTTTTTTTTTTATTAAAAGTTAACTTAAAACAGAAGCCTTTTATATCTGTGTTATTTTCATGAAATAGCCGATGTCCAATATTTACCTTTATTGCTAATATTGGCCGATACAGATACCATGCCGATAATATTATACATCCTTAATTATTATTATTACCGTTATTGTGTATTATACAATATCATGTTGTATTGTATATTTTGTGTATTGTAGCTTTTTGCATTGTAATATAATATATAGTATCACAGTGTATTTTATGTTGTGTATTGTATTGTACATTGTATTGACAGAATCAGAATAAGCTTTTTCATCATTCTACCGCGATACAGTGAGATTATGTTTGTACAGTCATCCGAAAACTGGGCAGAATGCACGTTGCTGCTGCTACAGGAGCCTCTTATCCTTTATCAGAATACTTTTTTAGATAGAAAAAGGTAAAAGGCCATGAGGATGGATAATGGTATTACAAAAAAAAAATCTCTTCACATCTTGTCCTATCAGGACATGATTTAAGACAAATTTAAAAACTCTACCAGCAAGCACATTGATAAACACATTACATATACAGTTGACATCAAGATGGTGAGATTTGTCCATGAAGCACTTCCAGACAGGCTATAGTCCTGATAAGATGTAGGTCAGCCGGCAGTTCTGATAAATCTGCACAGAAGTTTTTTTGGGGGGGATTGCGATAGTCGAAGCTTTTTCCCTAGTTCTCCCATGTCCCAGGAGAAATTGGATAGTCGGCCTATTTTTGAGGCCAAACGAGGGAGTCAGATTCAGATAAGCCACAATTGTTGATTTTCTTCAGGCAGACTTTTTTCTTGTCAGCCTTGAGTCCTGCTGGTACTTTCAAGATCCAAAATGGCCAAATTTATGGGCATTCCACTGATCCGTGCTATGAACCTCACTAAAGGTCATCTCTAACATGCTGGCGAGTCCTGGAAGCCGCAGGTGGCCTGCGATTCTCACAAATCGCTTCCATCTTATGGTTTAGCTCGTAAATCATCTGATTTTGAGTACTCGTAGCACGAACCAAACCTTCACACAGACTTGGCAGTTTTGTCATGGCCAAAACCGCTGCCGATGCCTTCTTCAAAAGCCAATAACATAGGAACCCGCCAATGCCAAAAAGCATGTACGTTGTATTGTTTATAATATCACATATTGTATTGTATATTGAATGATTTAATGTAGTGTATCATAGCAGCCCAGTTTCAGCACTGTTTCACCTTTAGACTCACTGCGTGGAGGTTGCAAACTTTAAATTTATTCTCTAAAAATCAAACGGTTAGCATTTTATTTTGGGCAGACATTCATAAACCCCTGAGGTTGAATACTAATGTATTTTTTAAAGTGTTAAAACCAAAAATCAGAGGAAGCAGTCTCACCATGTTGATGGGGTCCACTGGTCCGATGCTGTTGACGTAAACGGCTGTTTCAATCACCGTCGGCCGCACTGAAACAGGACAGGAGGGAAATTGTGCAGACATTCACAGCAATGCATTAACCAAGTTTAAATCACATAAATTTTATAAATGTATTAAATGTAAAGATAAATGCAGTTTATGAACAATGAACATTGGTCTACAATCTATTTTTTTTATTTTTACAGAAGTGTTCTATCTGTCAGGGATTACTCACCTCCGATGTCAGGCCGCAGTTTGTTGTCGTAGCCATGCAGCAGTTTATTCAAGATCAAAGTCACGTCGCTCTCGTAGACCTTTGGTGATAAGACCCAGGTTTTATTAATGGGCACGTCCTCATAGTCTTCCTCCTCCTGTTTACTGGGCTCTAGGGCTGAACTGTGAATGAGAGAAAACTTTGTAAAACACACAGATTCCCAGTGATTGTTTTTCATTTAAACAGTGTGTGTGGATACAAGACAACATCTAATGGATAAAATCCATGGTTCTTGCTTTTCTTAGAGCATCTGCCTTCATTTGTTTTGCCTCAAGGAGAGGATTAAAACCTTAAACAGTCTGAGATACCATCGATACCTGAGCAGAAGGTCTAAAGTTACATTTCTGAGGAAGCTACACCAGACAGCTGCATCTCCACCTTTCAAATGTCCAGAGGGGAGTTGAAATGTACTCAGGCCAGATGGCACATTTAATCACACAACCAATACCTCTAATTACACATGCCTGGAAAACCTTGACAAGAAAATGTCCTGGAGGTATTTAAACTTTGATATTTGAGAAAAAAATATTTTTTAAAGTTTAAATATTGAGGCCCAGAGAGGCTGTCTTCACTCCAACAGGTCAGACACATTAAATGCACTTTAATTTCAATTTTACGGCCTTTAATAGATGCTGTTGGATGGCTGCATGCGTGTTTGGAAGCATTAAGTTTAATTTGAAAAGATTAATTTGCATGACGCTCTTGAGTGGATCTACACTGGATAAATACAAAAACGATTCCAGCACACAAACAGAAACGTCCTTCTGTCCTCATGACGTAAAATTAGCTTAGTTAGATTTGCCGAACATATAAATGTAAAGTAAAGCAGAACATTTAGTCAGTGTTCATTATAAATATTTATTTTTGGTTCATTTTTTGCAGGGAAACATCAAGCAGAAAGTCATTCAAATCAACCCTGATGTCTGTGAAACTGAGCCAACAGCTGGATGATGGTGGAGTTGAGGTTTCATTCTTTTACATCAGCACCAGCAACTATCACTCTTCTTTGTACACTTATTCACCACAGCTGAACGAGGGAAGGGAGGCCACAATGTTTTAGTGTATGCCTAACAGATGAATAAATATGGATGAAGCATCTCCACCTTCTCCCGCTGTTCCAAATTAAAGATGAAAAGTCTTTGGCCTAACAGGAAGTCTGTGGGCAGAGGAGTCGGTTGATGTTTTCTTGCTTCTAAAGATAAGCAGCTGCATGTTGTTCCAGCTGCAGGAAATAAAGAAACCTCGGGTCTAAAGCTTCAGATAAAAAGGTATGAGCTAGAATAACTAAAAAAAGATAAATATCATTTGATTGAAAGGTGACATTTGACTATATTCTGATCTTCTGAAAGCACTTGATGATATATCCACAGTTGATATGAACAGTAAAGGTTTCAGCAGCTAAAAAAATAAAATAAAAGTAGACTAATATCTATGGCTTTGGGTCATTGTGTCATGGATGAAGTCTAGTCTATTGAATTAGAAGTCATCCGGGAAAAAGGAGCTTAAATCCTGGGCTGAACGCCAAGTCTTCAGGGTTCGCTCCTGTATCAAGTCCGTGTTTATTAGCAGGGAACAGCAGCAGCATCGTTTGGCACAAGCTGAGCGTTCAGCCACGTGGAACCGCCTGTAATAGAAGCAGCAGAACCCACCAGAGAGCAGACTCATAAAAGTGCTTATAGCTCCGTTTAAGTTACAACCTGTGAGCGCTGCTGTTTGCACCAAATATCCTCTGAATCCAGAGGAAGTTTCTGCTCCAACCAGATAAAATCAACTGCTCAATAAGAAGAGATTTGATTTATTTCATTGTTGTTTAAAAAAAAAAAGCAGCTTCGACTGTAACAGAAATTGCTGAGCTTTTGTTTCCTTTGCTGAAATAGTCACTGGTCTGATATGTGCTTTATAAGCTAAAAGTTGTCCTTTGGGAGTTCTGGTATTGTGGAAAAGCATAAAGTGCAGCGACCGTACACCGCAGGTTTGCTGGGCCAATTAAATCCCCTAAAGTTGTAGCTTTTTGCAGATGTAAACTGAGAGGACATAATGAACAGACGGCCTTATTCGCAGGATACCTGCAGTTTTATCACGAATGCGCACAAGGTTGCCTTTAAATGGCTTCCTAACGTAAATGTCAAACAGTGACAGAAAAACCAATGATCCCCCAACGCTTGCATACCTACCTACCTATCTATCTATCTATCTATCTATCTATCTATCTATCTATCTATCTA
>NC_056518.1:26708501-26758455 GCF_014905685.2 Nematolebias whitei | reverse complement strand
TCTATCTATCTATCTATCTATCTATCTATCTATCTATCTATCTATCTTTACTGTCAAGATTAAACTCTTTCAGCAGCAATATGTTCCTAATTTGATCAGCCTTCCATACAAGAAACCTCTGCCATCATTATTTAATCACACATTGACTAATTCAATCAGCTCCAGATCACTGATCAGATATCAGATTTGACTCTAAACCCTCATTTAATCAGAGACCAGCTGGTAAAAAAAAGGCAGCACCCATGCTGACATATTTGGAGCATAAGTGTCCATCAGAAGAACCGAAGCGTACTGTAACCCACAGCGCTGTCTGTTCTCAAACCTGTGAGTCTTTCATTGACGATTCACTGATTCCACATCAGCTTTGTTATTGCAAGTCATGTCCTCTGATCGCAGAACTTAAATCAACAAAACAGTCTCTGCCAAGGCTGATCTGTAAAGCTGTAAGCAGCCAGAAACAGTGACAGCTTCACAAATCTGTTAAACTGACAGCAGTCTGTCATTTTGATCTTATTATTCCTCACAGCTTCAGGGGTGGGCAGAGTTTCACCACGCGTGTAATATTTGTCCTTCATATCGGAGCTTTCAATTACTTACAGCAACATCAGGTTACCATGATCATTTCTTTAGCCTGACAGACTGTGGTTGGGTGAAATATAGCAGTAATGGAAAGGACTGAATAATGCAACCTTTCTTATAGTTTACAGATATTTATATCTATGTTCACTTATCAGTGACAGTGCTCTGTTTGGTGAATCAGAAAATTTGGGATGAGAAAACCAAACTGACTGAAGTCACTTTTGAAACAGTTAAAAATATATTTTTTTATTCTTTGGAAATTTTTATATCAGACCATTTTATTTGTCCGTGTTGTGGCACAAAACTTGTAAAATGGACTGTGGTACTCAAACCGTAAATGTTTCTGTCTAAAACTTTACAATGTGGCCTGATGCATGCTCAGTAATGAATCTAAGGTTAAGTCAGTTCTTCTGGATTAATAACCGGCCTGACTCAACCTTGTTAGATTTACAACGTGGCTTTTCATTGAGCGACAGTACGTTCATATGCAGTCAGACAAACAGATCGGAGCTGGCAGGAAGTGCAAAACTGTCAAAATAAATGTTATTTCTCCAGACATCAACTTTAATTTGTTTAAAATGCTGAAAATACAACAGTGTAAAAGACACATTTCAAGATATAATATTTAAATTTTAAGTAAAATAATAATTCTACATTTTTCCAGGATTGTGGGAGTTCTGCTCTGCAGCTCCCTGCAGCCACAGCCAAACACTAATCACTTGAGGATCATTGGCTTGATCAACAGGAGAAGCATCAAAGGCTGCAGAGGACATCCAGTCAGCGCTGGAGCATTACCTGCCAAATGTTAATTCTGTTCTAGCCTTTTACTCGTGAGTTAAACTGAATATTAATTACTTTATATTCCTCCATGCTTCCAGTAAATAATCCTCCTGTCCCCTGGATTCTCCTCCGTTGACCTTGAGTTCTCCTGTGCCTCCTCAGCTGCCTCGACACCTTCCTACCACTTGCCTGTCTCCTACCATTGTTCAGATGTTCACCTCCTTCGCCCTGGAACCATTGGGTCAGCTCTCGCCACAACTGATCCCTACCTCTACCATAAGAAAGAGCAGCAACAACATTATCACCCCTGCTGACAGATCATTAACCCATTTCCTTGCTCTTCAGGATTCCAGCTAAGATCTGATCACTGTGAATTTGGAAATCCTACTTCTGAGTGATGCATCTACTCATAATACATTAATCACCAAAAAGGTCTTTCTTGTTGGTTTCTGTTTCCTCAAAACACTCTCACCATATGGAGTACCATGTTGAACCACCATTTGCTTTCAGAACTGCCTTAATTCTTTGTGTCAAAGAGATGTGGGTCCATTTTGACATGTTAGCATCACGCATCTCTGGTTCCACCACATCCCAAAGCTGCTGATTGAGCGATGGAGGCTGTGGAGGCAATAGGAGTTCAGTGAACAGAGATTTATCAGACCAGTAATGTTTTGCTAATTCCCTAATGTGCATTTTTGGTGAGCCTGTATCAATATTAGCCTTAGTTTCCTGGTTTTGGTTGACTGGAGTGCCACCTGGTGTGGTCTTCTGTCATGAAGCCATCAATCAACCTTTATTTATACAGGTAAATCCCATTGAGCCTCGAGGACTCATTTACAAGAGAGACCTGATTTCAACAAAGAAAGATGACAACAATGGACAACAGCAACAACAATAAGCAATTATAAAAACTCATACTACAGTTTTTTTTTTTTTTTTTTTTTTTTTTTTTTTTTTAACAAATAGGATGGCTAAAAGGAAAAAGGTAACAAAACCAAAAAAACAGCTAGATTCCAAGACAAATGTATAAAACTAAAAACAGGAACATGTCAGCATTGGACCCTGCCAGGAGTCCAACAGATTCTTAAAGCCACTTAGAGAGGTCAAGGTCGAGAGCTTCAAATCTTTTTGTAAGATATTCCAGGAAACAGGAGCGGAGTAGGAGAAGGCCCTTTTGCCTAGTTCAGTCCTCACTGAGGGAACACTGCAGGTAATAATGTCCTGAGAGCGCACTCCGTAGCTGCACTCACGCAGAGACATGTAGGAGGAGATGTATGAAGGCAGCAGACCAAGAAGTGATTTAAAGATGAAAATGTACCAGTGAGAGAGTCTGCGTGAAGTTAATGATGTCCAGTTAACCAGTGAATACAGGGTGCAGTGGTGGGTACGATAATCACAGCCAGTTATGAATCTTAGTGCACCATGATAGACAGCATCCAACATCTGCAGGGTTCTTGTAGGAGCGTTCATGTAAATAATATCACCAAAATCAATTGAGGGAAGGAAAGTCACAGATACAAGGCGTTTTCTAGCATTCAGGGTTAGACAGGATCTGTTTCTGAAAAAGAAACCCAGTTTAATTTTCAGTTTCTTTACCAAGTTTTCCACATGGAGCTTAAAAGAAAGATGTGAGTATGTGTCCATCCAGTCAGTCCATTCTCCAATGACATCGACAAGGCATTTTCATTCACACGGCTGGCTCTCATTAAATCTTTTATATTTTTGGCCCATACTCTGCAAACCCTAGAAATGGTTATGTGTTAAAATCACAGTAAATCTGCAGTTTTTGAAATACTCAAACCAGCAGCCACAGTACATTCAAAGTCACTTCAATCTCCTATCGTCGCACTTGAAACTTCATGAAGTCGTCATCACCACATCAACAGACCCAAAGGTGCTGAGTCTCTGCCATGTGATTGACTGATTAGCTATTTGTGCTAAACAATTAAATAAGCCTACCTAAAACCTGTTGTGCTGCTTGTATCTATAATTACTGTTTTCTTCAGTGTATGATGATGATGCCCACAAAAACCTGAAAACGTTCCCAACTATGGAAAAATCCATGTAGGGTCTTGATGTCATCTTCAGTCGTATTTCTGAAATGCAGTGGAGTCTTCATTACGCTTGATAAGGCCAAATGGTTCATAGCAGAAACATAACTTCCCAACAAGGGCTTGGTGTTTTTCTGATCATGATGTGCACCATCTGGAGTCCTGCATGGAGCATGGGAGAACATGTTAGCAGCTAAAGCAGTGTATTGATGATTTTGTCCCATGTAAACTCACTATATGACTGCTGTCGTATAGATTTGTGCGTGTGACAGAGAATCTAATGTACGTGTATGTTAGTTAGTGTCCAGGTAACCAGATGTGATTGGACGGAAGAAACCGAAACGCTGAACGGGAATTGGCTGCCTGATGAGTGAAGATGCATAAAGATGAGCTGCGGAATGATGACGTCGCATCTGTTTTGCACATCCCAATCAGCCACACCTGACCTGCTGTGCCACATCAACCATTAGTCGTGTGTAAATAGTTTTGTGAGGAGTTTGTAGGGGTGAGCTGCCATCTATGTTAAGATTTTTTTTAAGTGTAAGATAACTGTATTTTGTTCAACTTAATTAAGAGGAATAATAATGACAAAATTTACATTTTGTTGGGTTTTTTTTTTTGGACAGGACTCACCCTGATGTTGTAGGACTTTTCTCTATATAATTACAACCCCATCCCATAGCCTGCTTGAGTTGGGCAGAAGTTGGAATCACCTTTATGTCATGTCCTGGCTATTCATAGACAAGGCAGAACAAGCGTGATTCTTTTTTTTTGTTGAGAATTTACAGCAGGACTGATCAAGCTGACCTCATAGACTAAGATCATTATAGTCACAAGGTCATTTTCACATCGTAGCACTGACGTGATTCCTGTAGCTTCATCCTGACATCTGCGCAAATTCAGTGTGGTGGAAGAGGACAAGAATGTCTGAGCTAAGCGGAAAAATGCAAGAAAAACTATAGTATTGTGAGTACTAATAATGTACATGTGTCCTTCACAATGAAGTTTTTTCCAAAGTTGCACCACCTTCCATCACTTCCTCCACTGTTGAATTTCCATTTCTGCATTATCATCCTGAACACTGAATGGTTTCAGTGTGTTGAACTCAACTCTTATTGTGATGAAAATCCCAGCAAATTGAAAACTTCTCGAGTCGCGCAGACAGTTCTGCCACAGTCTCAGTGTTTTACCACAAATCCAGCATTTTAAAGGAACATTAGCTGAAGCTCCTGACGTGTAGCAGGCGCGTTTGCTTTGATGGATCAGTGCGTGGATAACTTGTGTTTTTAGGACTTAGCTTTTTAAAATGCAGTCTAACTGTATGTAAAATTGTAAAGAACAAAAGCTGGGGTGCAGAAAATTATAAGAAAAGCACATTCTGCAGATAAAAACTACCTTTTTCAACCAAGCAGAGCAGAATTCACACGCCTGTGACCAGCTGACAGCCAGAGATGAGTACATCACATTCCTCCACTGTTTAAAACAACCCTCTTTATTTGCCTTTAAAACATATTTCAAAGCTCAGGCTTGTTGGACATGTTTTAAGTCAAATAATATCACATTTTCCCTGTCAAGGCCACAGCTCTGCCAGCACCGTCTGCAGTCTTTCATCCGGACAAACCTGCCTTATTCACATCATGACGGAGGAATCAGAGCTGCACACTCACCAGAGACCGAGCAGCGCCAAGAGCAGCCAGGGATTCATGGTTTCTTCCCGCAGTGCTGCTGAGAAAAACAGCAGCTTCATTCCGCAGCTGGATGAGGAGATGCTGTTTCCGCTGGAAACTGTAGTGTTTTTTTTTTTTTTTCTGTTGGATCACGACTAAATGCAGAGGCTGATGGTTAAGAGGAGAGGGTGTGAGATGAGAGGGATAGACCCATGTTGTGTGAGTGAGGAGGGGGAGGATGCTGCTGCTGCTGCCGGGGGGCTGACTCTGCTTTAGTCCATCTGCAGTGCCGTTAACATGCTGCTGTGACAGATGCTGCTCTCTAACAGGCGGCGGTAAAAATATCCCTCCTTTCCTCAGAATGACTGAACTCGGTGATTGGAGACGTCTGTAAAATCGGTTAATAAATAACTGACAAACGGGGTTCTGTTTGACACCGTGCTTGGTCCAATTTGCAGGAGTTGCTCTCTAACTGGATGTGCAGAAGATTCAACACAGCCTGAGCAGTTTCTGAACTGATTCAGCACCTTGCTCAAGGGCACCTTGCACTGGAAAGTGTTTCATGTATTTCATTGTTAGTTTTCCTGATTTCTGAGTCAGCAAGGCTAGAGCTAACATTTATTTGGTCCAACCCAGTAAAAGGTAAACCAGAACATGTTAATACCCTGAAACTTTAATACCAACTTTCCTTCTATAAAATTAGTCGTGATTTGGGACTTAGTAATGACAACAACTTTTATTTTGAAAGGTGCATACAAGATTTATTTTGAAACTCCAGGGTAAAACCACTTCCTCTATTTGTTAAGGATTTTTTTTTTTTTAGTTCATGGCTGAAATATTCAAATTCTACAGAATTTATGGAGGCAGCCATGATAGAATAATAAATACAAAGAAAAATAAAACAAAAATGGCAAAGTCATGTTCTTATTTTGAAGAATATCTACAAACTTTAGTTTCTAACTCTGGTTTCAAAAAAGAAAAAGAAAAGAATAAGTACACTAAAAAAAACCTGCTGATGAACACAAGAATCCGATGACAGTCTTCTGACTCACTTGTTGCCATGGTGATTCCCACCTTTTCTTGGGAACAGAGGCGGGAGGAGGGCTACACTGTACCAGTCATTATCAAACAGGAAGACACAAACAACAAATTGAGTATCAAAAGAAAACTGTTGCTGTGTGAAAATTATAATTAATATCTAAATCAATTTTGAACCACAAGCGACCAAAACTTCTGGTGGCCAGAGTGTGATTTTTATTTTTATTGATATATGTATTAATTGTAGATTATATAGAAAATATATAATACTATATACAGTTAAAGAAATCATCCACTTAAATGTTTTCAAGAAACACAAAGTCAAAGCTCAGATTTAATGGGAGTCAGTGGGACTTTGGGAGTATGTAGTCTGCACTCAGGGGAGATTTGAGAGAAAAATAAAAGTCCTACATCAGTGGGAGATGTACTGAGTGAAAGAAAAGAAAGTACCTATATTTTGATAATGTGTAAATAAAAAGAGTCTACAAAAGTTTGTAAAATGTAAGACAACTCAAACGTTAGTGTGTGACATCGTCATCCTCTACATTAAGTTAAACGGACTGTGGGAAAATCTCTGAAAATCATAAGACCTAAACGATAAATAGGTCAAAACTATTGGAAACTTAAATTAAGGTCCAAATTTCTGTGACCCGTTTAAACCTTAAATGAAGTTTCAGCTGTGATGTATGTCTGAGCTCTTCAGGGGGTTCCCAACCCTGGTCCTTGAGGAACACCACCCTGCATGTTTTAGTTGTTTCTCTGCTCAGACACACTTGATTTTAATAAATGGGTGAGTTACAGGCTTGAGCATGAGGAAGTAATCAAATCACTGAATCAGGTGTGTTGGAGCAGGGAAACAACTAAAACATGCAGGATGGTGTTCCTCAAGGACCAGGGTTGGGAACCACTGCGTCTAGAGCTCCAAAGATGCTGAGATCTTACTAATTAAAATTTCCAAATTACTTCAAATTAATTAAAATTACTTAAATTTACCAAAATTATGTTATTGCATAAAAATATGTCAGGATTTTGCTAATTTAGTTTCTACATATGATGTGTTGCTTCCAGAAGTCACATTAATTCTGACTGAGCAGCACATTTTGCTATTTGTATCTGTATTTCTATTTTATGTTTTCCTGTCCGCTGTGCATGTTTGTTTTCTTTTGTACAGCACGTTGGTTGGCCTTGTTGCTGTTTTAAGTGCTCTATAAATAAATTGGTATGGTATGGTATGGTATGGTATTTTGATGTTTTTAATATGGGGTTTTCCAAAGTTGCAGGATAGGTAGAGAACTAACAGAAGATTAGGAACCTTTTAAAGTGTTCAAAGCTTGAAGTAAAACAAATAGATTAAAAAAATTGGAAAAAATGGTTTTATCATGGGAGCCAATATGAAAAAAAAACACTGAATTTATTTCTTTAACAGTAAAATAAAACGTAATAGGAAAAAAAAAACTAGTTTCAAATCAATCTGATAAATGTTTTTGTCCACAGAACAAAATTTAAGTCACTTTAGAGCCTTTTCAGTTTGTATCCAAAAATCCCCCATTTATTTCTTGTTTTAATTCCACTTAAAATCTCAACACTATTTTAATCAACTATCAGTCACCATAATTATTCTGAGGTTAAATTAGTTTACTCTAATGTAAAAAAGATCCCATATTACATGTGTATGATGTCATATCTTTAAAGCAGCTCATCAGAATTTAAAAAAAGGTCATATTTAATGTCTTTTAGTCCTCATAACATCACTGCCACATATGCACATTAATTACCTGGCTTCTGGCTTTGAGGGCTGTAAAAAGTAATTAGCATTAATAGTTTGCTCCGGTCTCACGCTGATTCTCTGACACAATCAGCATGTAAAGCAAAATGCCACCTAGCAGCCCTCTGATTAGCTGTTTTCCCAGCAGCTTCACTTCTCAGATCAGAAATATAATTACAGCTGCAGCATCGGCTCAACAGATCAGCGAGGCTGCTTACAAAGGCTTTTATTATGTGTGAATAATCTCCTTCCTGGCTCACCTTTGGGCCATCGGCAGCATTTGTCAGCAAATGTTACCTGAAGGAAACAGTCATCTCAGAGTATAATGTCATGCAATATCAGTAAAGTTTTTTGTTTAATTTGGAGTAAAACTACACCAGTGTAGAACAAATTAACCATAATTAAGCTTTTAATACAAGACTTCTTTGTCCACTTTTACATTTTAGAAGGTCAACAGCTCGCTGAATATTGATGAGGACGCCCTGATGAGAGTTACTGATCCGTGTTGTCTGTGTCTCCACTTTAACCAGGATCAAAGCTTGTTTGACTTTCTGAATCTTTCTGTTATTCAAAAGAATGTCAAGATTTAAAACAATTAAATTCACAAAGTGTGTATTAATTTTGCATCGGCTCATCTTCTATGCCAGAGAACTAATTAAAACTCTGAAACTTCCTCTTTAGTAACAACAACTAGGATTAAAGCACAATTTACCACTGTTGAAAAAAATACAGACAACAAGATGATTAAAGAAACTAAATTTGACTTGTAATCCTTAATGTTTTGCAACTATTGTTCAGGAAATCTTTAAGTGAAACCAATAAGTTTGAAGATGCAGACCCAGTATTTTAATTGAGGGGTTCTCCATCCTGAAAGCTGCAAATGAAAAGGTCAAAAACCCTGAATTCTTTGATTTAAACCAACATCTGTGGAAATAAACCGCATTCCGTTCAGAAGTTACATTAATAAGAGCATAAACAGCAACAACTCAGCAGCAGCAGCCTCTCCTGTGGACTCTCCACCTGCCACCACAGCCTCCCTGGTGGTCTCTTCACCTCTCCTCAGCCCGAGTCCAAGAGGGTCCAGGTGGTCACCACTCTTGCCCAAAAATGGACGGTTTTCTGGGCACCTGTCTGAACTCTTGCCTCGTTCGGGAGGGTCTCTGGGCCTCCCACCTGAAAGCCTGTTTTGCTCTGAACTGTCTCCTGGTCGTCCACGTTAACTCTTGGGGTTGGGGTTCTTTTTCTTTTGCATTTGTGGTACCCAGGTCCCTACCTGCCATTTTATTTTATTGGTCTTTGCGTTTCTCTTTATACCCTCGATCCTTTTTTCTTCCTCCTCCCATCCAAGTTGAGCATTTTTTTAAATTATATCTTTGAGATTTCAGGTGCCATCCCTTGAGTGGGGGTTCTGTGGGGTTTCTGTGTTTTTTGTTCTCTTGTACTCTCCTGTGTTCTTCCTTGTGTCAGCTCCTGTCTCACCTGTGTCTAATTGTAATCACATCATCATCAGGCGTTTCTCAGATTCAACAGAGGAGTTGAGGGGGGAGGGGGTGGGTCCCAGAGGCCATCTTAGCACCAGCAAACTGGCTTTTTCCACTATGGAGTGTGCTGTTTGTGGGAATCAGTTGGTTTGGTGTCTCCTCAGATTTGAAGAAGTCCTTTGGATGAAACGTCTCAGCAAAAAAAAAATAAAAACAAACATCTAGATGTCCTGACTGAACAGTGTTGGATTTTTATCTGGATTACTGAGCATGAACGTTGGTGTTTATCAAATAGTTAAATTATATCTAAATTGTTGCATAAAACAAAACAAATTATGTCCCAATAATTATTTTGCTTTAGATAAAAGAGACATACTCCTTCTTGGTTAATCATTATTGCTTAATCGAGTTTTAAGTATTCATTCAGCTACTTTTTAAACTATAGTTGTTATCAAAAATTCATATTCTTTGTAATTTTTGTACGTGTTTCTATTTGGATTAATTATTTTTGTAATAAAACTTCAAACACACATTGGTCTCCTCGTTGGATTCATTTGTTATAGTTTAGAGTTCCCTGCAATTAACAGATTCTAATTCAGTGACTGAGTTATGATTATTAAAGGGTGAATCCATTAATGACGCTGTTGGTGGACCGTGAACTGACCCGCTGATGTCCCGCTTTAATGAGTTAATCATTTTTATTACATATTTTAATGAATTAAATAATTTAAGTGTAGTAAAGTGAGGAGCAATCCTCCTTTCACTCATATCTGCTACAACAGTAACTGAACTTGGAGAATGTGCAAATACAGCAACAAGTTAAAAAAAATCTATAAACACAATTAAATGATTGAAAAATGCTATTTTTTTTTTCTGGCTACCATTTCTGTTGGACTGAGGGTGATGTTTTTTTTTTTCTGATTTGTGTTATCAGCAGCAGATCGGGGGCGGCTGAGGCCGTCGGGGAGCTGTGACGAGTAAAGAGATGAGTGTGGACATCTGTGGCCTCTGGCTACGGTCAGGCCTTTATAGAAAACAAGTCCACCTCTGAGATCAAGACTCCCCTTTAGAGAACAAGACTCGCTTTGGGTGATGTTAACGTTTGATTTGCGCTGAGGTGAAAAGGTTTATTGTGATTTCTGTCTGATGTGTGCAAAGCTCCTGATTCACAGAGCAAATTTCCAAAAAAAAAAAAAAAAAAGGACATCCAGCAGGGAGGATAAGGTGATGTTTGTGTGGATCAAAGGTAGGTGCAAGGAAAAAAAAGTGCACATCTGAGGGGAAATGTGCTGATGTGCTGTTGATGCTGCTCTGGGATGGATTAGAGCCTCTTCAGCAGCAGCTTTTCTGCAGGACTCATCTCTCGTGGATGCAGTTGATCTAAGCACTTTGAGGATTTGGGCGTCACGACCACAGTTTTATAAAAGATGTACTCTTAAAGTGGATGGAGATGCACATTGTGCACTTCACGGCAGCAGAGTATAACGATAATGCTCCGTTCTTGGAGGTCAGACAGAAGTCACTTTCAAGATATCCAACAATTTTCTGAGCAGAGAGCATAAATAGAAGACATCTAATCCCACCTTCAGGCTGTTAGATTGTAGATGTGTTTTTTTTTTAGTGCACATTAAATATCCCCAGGCTCTGTTCTTCAGATGGGGTTTCAGTAATCTAGACTGACACGCTGTTATCAAATTTAAATAATCTTTTTAATAAAGCATCTTTCCCTGACATCGGTTTATGTATCTTGGGAATCTTGTAACAATTACAGATCATGTTGTATGATTACATGAGAGGCGTGCTTGTTTTACACCCTTATGTACATTTTTTCCCCACATTTGCATATTTCTCAGTCTACAGATAGATTTTGTTGTGCAGTGGTGAAAACACCGAATAGGCAGGACTCGAAGAGGAGAGGAGCGGCTGAATGCTACAAAACTAAAGGCTCTGATTTCAGGAGAACAAAATGCTCAAAAATAAACTGAATGATGCTAAAAGAAGCATGTCACAAACCAAAAAGTAGCAAAGAAACCATCCAGAACAAATAGAGTGAATGACATAATAAGTGTGACATAAGCAGCGTGAAAATTTGACACACAAAATCAGATTTTTCAAGAAAAACAACAGGAAAATATGGCAATATTTAAAATCTAACAGTGGAGTTCACAGAAACAAAGCTAAGCTACAAAAACCTGCAGAGCTGAAGGTAAAATGTAAAAGAATACTCCTAAAATGTAAAAAGAATAAATGTAAAAATTATGAAAATTGGAAGAATTTCTGAATCCAAACCAGGCGTGATTTTACAATGAGCACATGTTTTATACCAAAGTAGTTTAAATTAAAAAATTAAAGCCTGAATTTGGGCTGAGCTGGGCCAGGCTGTAATAATGTGCTGGATGGGCGTGGCTGATGATCCAAATATATGGCAACACCACACATTTACCAGCCACATGCGGCCATTTGACACAAGCTGACCTGTCTTGAAAGAGATAAAATAAAGTTCAGTTAAGCTTCAGATAGGACTACTGGTACTGCCAGGGTGCAATCCATCACCTAAATGGACGTTCAGCCGCTCCACTCAGTGGATGCGCACAACCGACGACCCAAACATGTCTGATCACAAAATATCCGACATGTCAGAGCAAGGTCCATGTCTGAATAATGCAGAATGCAGGTAGAAGCAGGGATTTTTATGGTATGGTATGGTAACATACTTTAATGCGCTTTGACAGCCAGGAAATGACAAACGCCCCTCAGCTCTGATCTTTTGCCCCCTGGTCGTGCACGTCCACCGACCGTTATAATCATACAAGCAGTCAAACCTAAATTAAAATTGTTGGGGGGCTTTTCGGGTTTGGACCTGTAATTACTCTTAATTTGTCGGGTCAGGTGGGGTTTGGACATTATGGCTACGGGCCGGGTCAGATTTTTTGGGCCCAAATGCAACTCTAATATGGGAGGAGCCCACATTGTCTTATGTGTAATAAATTATTATTTATTTTAAATAATAATAATATTTATTTAAATAAGAACCAAAGCAACAATTGAATTTCATTTTGTTTTTAGAAGAATAAGTCCATAAAATAAACATTTTAAAATATATGTTACAATTAAACATAAAACGTCCCTAAAATGACATATATAAAGTATTACAATTAATCTGTTTATTGAAATATTTCAACTAATCCATAGGGGTATATTTGCATATTTTATTTTATATTTTAAGCTTTTTGTCTCCACAATCATTTCATCTTGAAGCAGCACATGTCGATTTGCTGCACTTCCTGGTGGCTTTTAACAGACGACCAAAGTTGAAATCAGCTTTAAAGAGCGAAGAAATCCATTTTACTTTTATCCTCGTGCACGCTGCAGCTGCACAGTTTGAGCTTTCAGGTTGTTCTTGTGAAGTTTTTTTCACTCTGGGACTACAGGAAGTTCAAACACAGAGTCAAAGAGCTCTGTGAGATCTCAAAAGACTCAGAGGGAGCTGGACTTAAAACATGTACCGTCGAACCATATGCTGCGATGTATGGGGGATGTGGCCTCTGCTTCTCGTGCCAGAATAAAGGTTGTTTCTGTCTGCCTACTGGGTCTTTCCAGTCATCTCATTTAGCTTGAATGATGTCATTCTGGTAAACAAAGTATTGTTAGAAAGAGACAAATTCAAGGAATAAAAAAGGAACTAAGAAAAAAACTGTCAAGTCCTGCCCATTGCTGACTGATCTGACACGATTCCCATTTATTATAGACCCAAGGAGACATTAAACTAAACAAAATGTCCTGATATTAGTGATGCACATCCCAAAAAATATGCAAAGGACTTTTTGAGTCTGAAGTTTTAGCAATTTAACTATACTCACATTTGTTTGTATAATTGTCCCTCTTGTATCCTTTTTTTTTTCAAATCCTTGGATTTTGTTTTTAGTGCATCTGTAAAGTTTATATATACACAGTATTATAATTAAATACTTTTTTTAATTATACTTGCCTGTCTGCTGAGTATTTGCTTGTACCCTGGGTCCACCACGCTGCTGAGTATGACACATAATTTTATCATTCGATGATGTTCTTATCCCAAATTATGTGAAAAGGTAAAATGTGGATTGAAACAATGACAAACAAATGAATGTGGGATAAAGAAGGTAATAAACTATGAATCCTGTGCCAAGTTTCTTTTGACATCTAGATGAGGGAAAAAAATAACTCGTCTCCAAATAAAATGAATAATATTTATTACAGAACTGTTAGATCTTCACAACAACACAAAGCAGTTGGTGTCACATAAACTTTCATTGTAACTCATTAAAAATGAGTTCACTTTGTAAGTTTGAACTTTTAGTTTGTGCAGTAATTGGATTTATTCTTCTATCAAAGACACGTAACTGCTAAAGAGGCTTTAAAGCACAGTGTTCATTTTGCTACACACAAATTAAATGCACATTAAAGACTTTTTGTCAGAAAAAAATACTTAGAAAAATTGTTATTTTCACGTGAACACAGTATTCAATACAACAGACTGATAATTTCAAAACTAATGTTTTTCACTTGTGCGACATTTCATAAAAAACTATGCTAATAAACAAAAGTATACAAGGACACGTAAACACATAATGACAACAAGTTCATTTTTCAAACTTATGCACAAATGTGTTTTTAGTCAGAATCGTGTTTCGCAGTGTGTCACTGACCGTGAGGGGAGACCAAGTGGATAAAAAGGTTTAAAAACTGTAAAAAATGAATTAAAGAAAAAGCTAGAGTGAGCCACTGGAAGTGACTGTTTTTAAAACGTGGCGATCTGAAGTGAATGAATGCGAGACCAAAACACTGCTCAAATGCTACTGCGTTATAAACATATTGATACACAACAAAACTATTAAGACGACACAAAACTGATTTAGAGAAATGGAAACAGATTTGCTAAAAAAATAAAATAAAACTGACAAAACCATGAATTTTGATAAAGAGATGTCAGATTATTTTAATCATTATTATGGCATTTGTAACCTGTTGACATCATTGTTTTATTCAAGGTAAGAAAAGGAAACAAACTTTTATTATTACCCTTGTTGGCCATTTTGATTGAAACCCTGAAGAAAACTATTTTGTAATATTATATGTTCCAATACAATTATGAAACTTGTGCTCTGCATTTGACTCATCAAACGTCGGGTCCGCCCGGGTGTAGCATGGGGAGTCTCTGTAAGCGCCCGGGGAGCAGCGAGGAAATAACTGTCTGGATTAAGGACACCACAAAATACAGGTGCATCTCAAAAAATTTGAATATCGTGAAAAAGTTTTGTCAGTTATTTCAGAAAGTGAAGCTCATATATGACAGATTCATTACATAGAGTTAAATATTTAAAGCCTTTTATTTCTTGTAATTTTGATGATTATGGCTTACACAAAATGAAAAACCAAAACTCAGTGTCTCAGAACATGAGAATATTGTGATGTGGTTCAGGCTTGTAAACTCCTGGTGTCACAATCAGCTGATTAACTCCTAGACGTGAGCTGCAGATGTCTCATTCCTCAAGTCACTCCTGAACCAGAGACAACGTCAGAAGCGTCTTACCTGGCTGAGGAGAAGAACTGGACTGTTGCTCAGTGGTCCAATGTCCTCTTTTCAGATGTAAGTAAATGTTCATGTCATTTGTAAATCAAGGTCCCAGAGTCTGGAGGAAGAGTGGAGAGGTCCAGAATCCACATTGCTTGAAGTCCAGAGTGAAGTTTCCACAGTCAGTGATGGTTTGGGTTCATATCGTCTGCTGGTGTTGGTCCACCGGGTTTCTGAAGTCCACAGTCAATGCAGCATCTACCAGGACATGTTGGAGCACTTCATGCTTCCTTCTGTTGACGAGCTTTATGGAGAAGCTGATTTCATTTTCCAGCAGGACTTGGCTCCTGCCCACACTGACAAAAGTACCAAAAGCTGGCCGTGGAATATTCTAATTTTCTGAGACACTGAATTTTGTTTTTTCATTATCTGTAAGCCATATTCAACAAAATTACAAGAAATAAAGGCTTGACATACTGTATTTCACTCTATACGGAAAGAATATAAATAACTTATGAGTTTTACTTCCTGAAATGACTGACCTCAAAAAAATTTAAGTTTTTCCCAATATTCTCATTTTTTTTAGATGCACCTGTATGTGCATGGTGGGAGTCGAACCTGTAACTTTTTGGTCCCAAGTCAGCTGTCCTGCATCTACGCCGTAGCCGCCCCACAGAAAGCAACAAAATAAAACTAAATAAAAGCCCCAAAGCCCTTAATCTATCTGAATCAGCAACAAGTAGTGATATTTTGTTTGGTTCTATTTCCAAATCTAATAAATACATTTTGTTATCTGAAGATTAAAAAACAAAAATCAATGCAAAGATGGTTTTAGACATGATTTGATCTGTAGTTTTCAACATGACATGAGTCTCAACACTGCCGGACTGCAAACGATTCAAACAAGTGCTGATCTGTTGGTTAATTAAGGCACGAGTTGCCTGAGCAGTGTCAAGAAACGTATAACAGCAACATAAAAAACTAAAAATGTCTCTGTAGTTTGTAAAAAAAAAAAAGCAAAACTATCGTGTTGGTTTCTGGTTGGGAAAAATATTTGACCCCTTCACTAAAATTTACTTTTAGTTCTCATCAGCTTATTGAAAACTATTTAAGCTTTCCTAAATTTTGGTGCTGAAGTGGATGTGTTCACCAGTTCTTTTTAATGGTGAAAGACACTTAAAGCATGGCGTTACAACTAAAGTGGCAAAGCTTTGACGACCTGAGGGGAAGTCAATTTCACCTGCGATGCTACATTAGAATGTTGGAAAAATGAGGTAAAGACTTAAAAACCGTCACGTTTCATATAAACTCCTGACAATCCAACTAAAAACCGAACACATTACAGCTGGTGTTTGAATTTTCTACTGGATCCTTTTATCTTCTTTGATAAACTTGGATGTCATTAATTCCCTCAAAGCTATTTTAATAACACAAATGAAAATTCGCCTCAGAAACAACGCGTTTGGTTTCTCAGCCGCTACATAACGCTTCATGAATCACTTAAAATTTCGCTGTGATGCACTAAATATATGGATCAGACCTTGTCTAAGACGTGTACAGTGAAGAAGTGTAACTTTAGCCAGACTTAAAGCTGACGTTAAAACACTGGTGGCCTGAAGGGAACTGCAGGCAGCATTTATCACAGTACCTTAAGGGTTAGGGTTAAGGACATTGTTCCCTGTATTCTGTTACCATCAAAACCATCCTTTTTGTATCAAATGTAGTGTTAGCCCTCTTCTCTCCACAAGTCTATAATATTTGATCAAAACTGAGCCAAGAAAGAAATGAGAGAAGGGAACTTTTCATTCATGTGTTCAAACTGACAAAAACAGATCTATGTTCTGAATGAATTTTTTTTTGTAATGAGCGCTGCAGTTTACTTAGTGGGATCCAAGTCTTTAATAACTGGTTCTCTGTTCAGGTAGGTGGCCCAGTAGACCAGGTTGAAGGTCCCAAAGAGAACCGGGAACATGATGCGCGAGATGCGATCGATCTTGCTGACGCTGTTGAAGGTTTTCTTGTTCTGCTCGGACTTGGTCTCTGCCGCGGGCTTGATGGGCTCGTTCACGGCGCACTTGGAGATGGTGGGCAGCGTGGAGTCTTTCGTGATGTTGGGTGCGTAGTTTGCCACCGCCACGGCATAGGCGTTGTTCTTCTTCACAACGGTCGCTTCTTTTTTCTGCAGGCAGATCGCCACAGAGTCATTAAACCTTTTGAAGTCAAGGAGTTTGAAGATGCATGCAAAGCTAGACTCTTTGTCAAATAGCAGATTTGTCGTTCTTGAAAATCCATGAGAACATATTTACCTAAAGGGTTAAACCTCGTAATGTTTGAAAATATGTCAGGGAGCCAGAGATTTGCATGAAAATGTGCTTAAATACGTTAAAAAATGAGATTTTTGCTAAACGTTTCTGACAGAATGACTCTATGGCAGGTTCACCTTGTCATTAACTAGACTTTTTCCATCCCAGGCCCAGCCTCGTTTGGTGAAATAGTTGACGGTGGCGAACTCAATGAGCGCAGAGAAGACAAAGGCATAGCAGACGGCAATGAACCAGTCCATGGCGGTGGCATAGGCCACCTTTGGCAACGAGTTACGGGCACTGATGCTCAGGGTAGTCATTGTGAGAACTGTAGTCACACCTACAAGAGAAATAAAATGTTAACTAAATCTTTGATTATTTATACAGATGAAGCTGGATTTTTCCATACACAGTATAAAAAGATGTATAACTGTTTTATCGAGCTATTACTGATGGCAAAGAACCTGCAGTGTAAATGTAGCTTAAGATACTATTTGATTGTATTCTTTTAGTGAGCAGCATTGTTATTTCAGTTCCAAAGCAATGATCTGATAGGTAAACAAGCGTATTTGCCTTTACGTGAATGTCACCATATCTGTTTTACAGATTAATCACACCCGCACACAGAACCTCCTGCAAAAACTTTTGAGATGTTACCTTGACTTTGAAACTCTCCAAATGTCAGTTTAATGAGATGTGATGACATTTGTAGGACAAAGACAGTCTACAGAAACTCCACTGTGATTCTAATGTTCTGGTACCAGACACTCCAGATTTTCTGATCAGGAATGTTTGGACATAAAAATCAGGTCCCATCAATAGTAAGCATGGTCATAATGATATGGCTAAAATTAGGGAACTTGCGCCCAAATTGGAGAAACGTTTTCAGGATTACAATTTTTTCATGTGTAGAACGTTTTTAAGGGGCGGCTGTGGCTGAGTGGTTAGAGCAGTCATCCTCCAGTGCAAGAGTTAGGGGTTTGATTCCACCAGCAGTCACATGCTGAAGTGTCCCTGGGCAACACACTGAACCCCTCATTGCCTTCATGTGTGTCTCATTGGTGTATGAATGTGATAACGCTCTGATTATTCTTTGTATAGATCTAGTAGAGTGCTGTATGAATGGGTAAATGAGGACAGATAAGGTGCTATACAAGTACAGTCCATTTCACTGTATACAAACAGAACTTACATAAAGTTGTCAGGTAATTGTGTGAATGCTGAGTCATCATTTATGTTTTCCTGTTAATACTTTATTCTGTATATTTTTGCAAGCTAACTACTTCTGCCAATTTAAGCTACTTTAACGGTTCATACATCAAAATGTTTATCTCAATCAGGAATATTGTCATATCCGTTTTAGTGTTTGTAACTTTTACGAATTTTAAATTAAACTTTTTTCTTTTTTTTGCAAAAGTTTTTCCCCACAGAAATACATTGAGATCACACTAAGAAAATGTTATCTTTGAAATCTACTTTAGCATAATTTTCAGCTTCGTTTAGCTTCTACAGTAATTTTAGCGTTGACCTATGGTTTTGCAAACTTTAGCTTTAAACGGCTGTTTTGCTACATTAACATTTTAGCTACAGTTAGGATATTTTTAGTTTCTACTTTAAGCTTTTAGCTGTGGTTTTTGCTTGTTTCAGCTTCTGTTCTGCTCATTTTAAATTTGGGAAATTATTGTATCACCTAATTCCACTACGTTTTAAGTTTCTTATTGTTGAGATTTTAGTAATTTCTCACAAATGTCACCATTAGCTCCATCTGGTTCGTACTTTTTTAAAATGATCACTTTCATGTGAAAAAAAATGGATAATTAAAAGTTAAGGATTAAGTGACATTAGCTCATTTACATGTTTTATTAACTCCATTTTCGAACACAGATGATGTTTCTAGTTCAGTTTAAAGTTGAGTTTTGGTTGTAAAGACTCACCGAACACAGTTCGGGCTGGCACCGACTCCCGATTGAGCCAGAAGGAGACCTGAGAGAGGATGACCGTCATGATGCACGGCAGGTACGTCTGGATCACGAAGTAGCCGATCTTCCTCTTCAGGTGGAAGTGAGCGGTCATCACTGTGTATTCACCTGAGAGCAACAAAAATACAAATATACACCCGGAACATGACGAGACTGGTTTATATTTTTAAAAAGGAGGTTAATGTGACAACAGATTATTTACTGGGGGGGTTTCCAGCTGGTTTTAGTACAACAGTTAAAATATTCAACTGTTTGTTTTTTTCATCCCAGCTGTTTTTAGCTGCATTTTCAACATTTGAAGACGATTGTGATGGTACAAAATCACTGGAATCTGCTCCAGTAGCCATCTTCCATTCTGCCTGCTGGCTGTGATTAAAAACACTTTGAAACCTCAATGAGAGAAGAGAAAACAATTGTGTTGCTGGGAAATCTGGAGGTAGACGACCTCCAGACGAGGAGAACACGTTTCAGCCCACAGCTGGGAAAATAACACCAATTACTGACAGAAGAGAGAAAATATGATGCTTAAATTGTTGTACATTAATTATGCTACAGATGAAGTGAGAGGTATTTATTAAAACTCAAGCCTCAACGTGGTTACAACTGAATTATTGCGCAATAACTCTATTAGTTTCAGTAAGATGAACCTAATTAAATCAGTTGCACTGGAAACATATAAAATTGCATTATTATTCCACTACTGAACTTTAGTTTCAAGGCTGAGAGACACAGCAGAGTTTCCTCTGGATTAAATGTATTGTAAAGCTGAAACGTTCAGTTTAAATCAGGCGTGGGAAAAAATGTTTGTTCCAGAAAGAGAATTGGAAAATAAATTTTCTTTAAGGCAGACAATCTCGAAAATATTTTTCAGGCTTTTTCTTGTTGCAGCATAGTTAGATGTCTCTCCAATACGCTTTAGGTATATAAAAACATTATTTTTGTAAACCGGCTCTTGTGACAACATATATGTTAACTTAAGAAATGTTTGCTTTTTGGAGTCTTTAAGGTTCTGGAAATAAGATTTAAAACAAACGTTAATCCAAATGTTTTCAATGTTTAATTTAGATTTATGAATTAGATTTAAATGATCAAAAATGAACACAAAAACTAGGAAATTAGCTAAAAAAAAATAAAAATAAAAAAAGGCTGAAATTAGCAACAACAAAAATAACGGAAAAATGCTGAAAAGGCAGAAAGAAGCTTAAACTACCAGAAGGAAGTGGAATGAAATGAGCTAAAAAATAAAAAATAAACTTCTTAAAGTAGCTACAAATGCTAAAAAGCGTAGCTGAAAAGGTGTAACAAGCTTAAATTAGCAGATGAAAGCAGAAAGAATACATGCTTGTTGAAAGAAGCAGAACTTAGCACAAAAAAGTGGAAATTATCTGACAAAGGCTCAAATTAGGAAAAAAAACAGCTAAAAAGTAGCTACAAAACCAGAAAGAAACTTAAATTACCAGTAGGAAGTGGAGAGAGTTCTTTTTTACTGAATTAGGCTGAAAAAACCAAAATGAGCGCAAAAAATGTGGAATTAGCAGAAAAAGCTTAAATTAGCATAGTAGCTAAAATTGTAGAAAAAGCTGAAACTTGCAGAAATGAGCTGAAAGAAGCAGAAAATTGCAGAAAGAAGTTAGAAGAAGCACAAAAATGTTGTAGTTAGCAGAAAGAATCTGAAAGGAGCACAAAACAGCTGAAGTTAGCTGAAAGTAGCTGAAAAAAGTTTAACTTTGCAAAAGGAAGAAAGAAGCTGAACCAGAACAAAATGTGAAAGGAGCAGTAAAAGGTTGTAAACAGATCTGAAGATATGAAGGATGTAAAACGAGCTCAATTAATTTTATATGAAAAAAAAGGAAGAAAAGGCTAAATATTTCAAAAAGCTAAAGTTGCACCAATACCAAAAGTCATAGCAGGATTGTCCTGGTTTATGATTTGCTGAAGTACAATAGCTTGAAAACTGCAGGACGAGAATCACGCCAAAAATGTACGGAAGAAAAATGGATCACAATAGTGTGAATGAGTCATAAACATGCACACTTTTAAACCAGTTAATTGCGTTTCTTTTTCTTTAAAATGCATGATTGCCTTGGTTCTAATTATTTTTAAATTATTTAATCCATTTGGTTTCTTCCCCTTTCAGTAAATATGCTCATTAAAGAGGTAAAAAAAAAATCTTAATTCGCTCAAAATGTAATTTTAAAAATATTTAAATGCAAAAAATAATAATGATCAGCTGAGGTTATAATGAATGAACAATTTAGCATTTTAAATATTCTGTCTGCTGCTCACCAGTGCTGGATTTAATGGTCTCCTCCCCCGCAGTTTGTCCTATCAAGTCGTACTGGTTGAGCCTGGATCCATCGGCGGCCACGTCCACAGAGTGGGAGGCGTTTGTGGTCCAGATGTAAGTTACCTCCGTCTTGGTGTAGGCGTCTACAACCATCACAACAAACAGGAGCTGAATGATTCTGAATGTGAAGAGTCATTGATTTACCAGATGTTGTGATTAGGACAGCATAAAATTGATCTGATTGATTGATCTTTATATTAGAGCATATTTGTTCAATTTAGTACCAGGATCTGACGTGAAGCTGTTTCTGTGTATAATATTCTATTTTAATAACTAGGCTATTGTGAAAAAGACCCATTTTACCTGCTTCTCTCCACAAACACGTCTTCTCTGCCTCTAACAATTATTATCGCTAATGTCAGCTCTGTGAGGATGTTCTGGACAGATCTGGTGGTTTTGACACTTACAGCTGCCAAACTTGAGAGGACAGGAGTGTGAATCCATGGGGAAGTCCTCCAGGTGCATCGGACACTCAGCTTGAACCGTTAACCTGCCAGGAAACACAAACACCTTCAGCTGATTCCAGCTCATGGTTCAGTACAGGGTGTTTCAGCAGGAAACCTCGCTGCTATGACCACTCACCTTCAAAAGGGATAATTAGGTTGTTATCACAGACAGGTCTGTGGATGCTGGTAAAAACTGTGGAAATTGTTCATTGTGAATGTTATATAGTAGATATTGTCTGAAATACGATTCATTTTCAGCCAAATCTTCTTGTAGTGGAGACTAATGGGTCTGCGGTGGATGAACAGATAAGACTGATGAAAGGTGGAGTATGAAGCTGCCGGGCAAATTCTTGAAATCTGCTGAGAAAAACTGGATCTGTCACTATCACTGAGGTCAGCTGTGGCCTTCGGCAAACAGATGGAGTCTGTCTGAGAAAACAACTTTTTACATAGAAGGCAACTGTCTCTTTGATCAACAGGCCAGATTATTGAGTCAAAGGTTCAGACACACTAAAGTAAACACATGTTCTTTCTGTCTAAATGTTTTATGGATCAGACCCTTCAGATCATAAAATGAGCTAAATCCCACCACACCGGTCATCCTTAGAGTGACCACTTCTTTAAAAGATGCATTCCGTCATTTGACTGCTGCATGGGAGTGTGTTACCACAATGCCAAGAAGGAAAAACATCAGCAATGACCTTATAGAAACACACGGGGCTGCCTTTAAAGCTGGGCAAGGTTCAAGGTGATTTGGACCCTCGCTTCACAGAGATGAATACTATTTTATACAAAAGTGAAAAACCTTTAAGACATCTGCCAACGTGTGCAGCAGCAGATGACCCAGTATATTCACCCCAAAGGTCAGACTGTGCAATGCTCCGAAACAAGCCTAACCCTAACCCTGATTAGCTGAGCTAACAGTTCATAAATCAGTGCTACCCAGCATGTAGCCTTGTGGAAATTATATTTACAACGTTTCTGATTGTTTATAATGTTTCTGAGTGTGGAAATGTGTTGTTCTTGTTAATGTTCTGTTCAGGTTTGCTGTGGGGTTCCAGTGTTTATGATGATGCTGGCTGAAGTCTTGATGCCCGTCCTGACAGACTGGGACCTGCCAGTCAGGAAGTCTAGGAACCAGTCACAGAGGGTGGTATATAGGCCAAGTGTGGACTGTTTATGGGTGAGTTTTTGGAGGAGGACTGTGTTAAAGGCGGAACTGTAGTCCACAAAAATCATCCTGATATAGGAGTCTATGTTCTCCAGGTGGGAAAAGTAGTAGTTGAGTAGTGGCTATGGCATCTAAAGTCAACCTGTTGGGCCGATAGGCGTATTGCAGGGGATCCAGTGTTTTTGGCATGGTCTTCTGGATGTGGGCCAGCATCATTCTCTCAAAACACTTCCTGATGATTGGAGTGAGTGTTACTGGCCTGTAGTCATTGAGGGAGGAGGATGGGCTCTTCTTGGGGATGAAGACAATTGTGGTCTTGAAACAGGAAGGAACAGTGCTCTGGCTGAGGGAGAGGATGAAGGTGGAGGTGAGAACATTAAACAGCTCATTAGCACATGCTCTAAGAGCTCTGTGTTGTAACAAGCTTCAAAGCGGGTGTAGAAAGTGTTGAGGTTTTCAGGCAGGCTGTCTGTGAAGCTGATGGTGTACTCGGTTTCCTTGCCCAATCTAAATGTGTGAGAAAGAGCATGCAGCAAGTAGTGTACTTGACTGTTAAAGGCTTGGCCACAACCAGAAGGCCTGGATTCTGGTTGGGGAATCTCCTGGTTTGTATGGTGGGCACAATGTTTCAACACATGTGCTGACGTGCCCACGGACACCATAGAACTGAACACTGACAGAAAGTCCTCCAAAATCACAAAGTACTTTAGTTTTAAACATATCCCAGTCTGTCGGTGCAAAACAGTCCTGCAAGATACTCTCAATTTCTGAGGTCCAGTGTTTAATTTGTTTTGTGACAGTTTGTCTGTTTCTGTTTTTATCTGTAGGCTGAGTGCATGGATAAAGCTCTGCATGTCCAAAATGAGTACATGGTGCAGCTCTGTATGATTATAAATGTATAATTTGACATTTATGGCAATGTTCTTTTTTTCTGGTCAGTGAGCACAGCATGCATACGTAGCATGCAAATCTCTTATCTCTCTAAGACTTTGAAGCATTTAAGATAAAGAACAGCAAGTGTGACAAACGCAGAAAAAATAAAGGTTTTGTCCCTTCTAGGTTTATAAGACACATTAACGCAGCGTTCGTAGTGAGCTAATGCTCCTGCTGTTTAGGAATATCATTTTATTTCAAGGTATTCCAAAAACAAATGAGCAATTTCAATGTAAAAGTCCAGTTTTAAGATTAAGTTGCGTTTTTTGACAGCAGATCCCTTTAAAACCTTTATGTTGGAAGATTTAATACACGAGGGAGGAACGATACAAACACTGAGCCACAGAAAGCTGAAAAAGGCTGCAGGCGACAGACTATAACTTGTGACTCGCACACCTCCAACACTTCAAACACATTTATTTTACAGTGGAAAATACTCCAGCTTACAGTTAACATGGATCCCCGGCTGAACTGTAAATAACTGAGAGAAAATATAGGGTAAACAGAAAAAGAAGACAAACCTCATGGTGTAGAGCAGTTCTCCGTCCTCCATGATCCTCAGCAGCTTGTTGGGCATCGTCATGTTGTGGGCCACGGATTTCTTGCCGTTGTGGAAGAAAGTGTCAGGAGTCCAGATCTTACTGGCCATCAGGTTGTTGAGAGGCAGAATGTTCATTGGTCCGTGAAACTTCAGCCGCTCATCTTTCCAATACTGACGGAAGAAAACATCCACCGTGTATTCCTGAAGATGACAAATGCTTTTTTTAATATTTAATTTCAAGCGTACCTTGAAGGAATGCACCTGCTGCCAGTGAAATATTGGCAGTAAAACAGTTTTGGTCAAACTATGAAAATAAAAATAAAGCAAATGATCTGTTAGAGTTTAAAGTACATGCTGTGAACGACTTTCAGCTAGAGCTGTCATTTCTAACCCGGGCCCAAAGCCTGGCCTGACCCAAATTTGGGCCGGGCCAGGTCATGATAATGTGCTGGATAGGCAGATCAGGTCGATGTCTGGCTTTTAATTGCATCAGCGGATACGTGAGGCTGGTGATCCAAATATATGGCAACATGGCTTGCCATACAACCACCAATAGCTTGCAGCCATTTGACTGTGTTCTGACTGGCCTTGAAAGAGGTAAAATAAAGTACAGATGAGCTTCAGATGGGACAACATGTAATGCCAGGAAGCGATCCATCAAAGCCCAAATGGACGTTCAGCCGCTGCACTCAGCGGACGCGCTCAGCCAAAGACCCAAACAGGTGAGATCCCAAAGCAAACATGTCAGATCAGGGTCCATGTCTGAATAATGCAGAATGCAGGCAGAAACAGGGATTTAATGCACTATGACGGCCATGAAAGGACAAACACCCCCTCAGCTACAATCTTCTGCCCCCCTTTATTCAACCGTGTGCGTCTGCTGTCCATTAATAACTATATAAGCAGTTGAAGCTTAATTAAAAATGTCAGGGGGGCGGGGGTTCAAGTTCGGACCTATAATTACTGTCAATTCGTCGGGTCAGATGGAGTTCGGAAATGATGGCTACAGGCTGGAGCCGGGTCAGATTGGATTTTTTTGGGCCCAAATGCAACTCTACTTTCAGCTACTACTACTCCACATATAGGGTGTAGAAGCCATCTTGAGCAACTGTGGATCAGGAGTTAGACGGGAGTGTCAGAGGTTCGATTCCACCAGTACACAGTCACATGTCATTGAAACCCTCATCACTTCCGGCGAATGCCCCATGAATATGATCTAAAGCACTGATTAGTCTTTGTAACATGATTTATTCAGTTTAACTTAGACGTGATCGAGAGCTGTATGGATGAGTAAATGAGGGCACGGATTGCGTTGTGAAGCGCTTTGAACAGCCTGATTGGCTAGAAAGGCACAGTCCATTTACCATTAGACTGGGGTTGACTCCAAAGGTTAATCAGTTGTAGATGAGCAGCCAATGATTGTTATCTGAGATTTTCATTAACATTTAAAGTGATTCATGAGGCATTCTGCTAATAATACAGAAGAGCACACATGAACAAAACACCATCAGCCTTCGCCTTTGATAACAAGCTGCAGCTTCCCATTTGAGCTTCAGAGAATCATGTGCCATTCATTTAATTAATTAGGTTTATCTTTACACATTTAGGAAAATATCATGCCAAGGTTGGTGAAGAGTTTAGTGGATGGACCCATGATGCAAACTGATGCCAGGCGCTCGAGGTGAACTTTGTTTTAAAACCAACTTTTCTTTCCGCATATTTTTGGTTTATTCATTAGAGGTTCACTCCATCTCTGTCTGCAGAATTATTGGAAATAAAAACACTCAACTGGATGCAAATTTCTTACATGCAGTAAAGAACAAATATTTGAAGCATTTTGAACACGTTCAAAAATCTCAAGAACGCATTTTAAAAATTGCCTTTAGTTTTTTAGTCAGACACTGAAGAATCAGTCAAACTCTTAATAAAATGTCTTATTTAACTGTCGTGAAAATCAGTCAAATTCTCCGTGAAGCTATAAAAAGTAACTAAACTGTGATCTTCATCAGGTGCCTCCTTCCTAGATGGAGCTGGCTGTGTGATCACATCTTGACCCAACGTGACACCTGGCCAGGTTCTGACACATCTGTCGGTTTTAGATCCAGCTGTTGCCTCAGGCGACTGACAGACACGGTTTACATCAAAAACTTACAGAGTGGAAACGTCTCCCACTCGCTCTGCTTCAATCCTTTGTTTTCACATGACTTCATGAGATGCAGAACTTCTGGGAAGAACTCCTGTTCATAACTGACCCTGAAGCTTCCAGGGACTTACAGATACAGAAACCGTGGATCTAAGGTCCAATCGTGGAGCAGGATTTTGTAGGAAATGTGATATTTAATGTGGAGCCAGTGAAGAAGCTACAGAATAGGCATTACATGACTGGTGGAAGGGGTTCTGGAGATGATGAAGCAGCAGATATTTGGACCAGCTGGAGTTTATGGATGGATTTTGTAAGTAAACCAAAAAGAAGGGAGTTGCAGTAATCTAGGCGGGATGTGACCAAAGAGTGAACCAGAAGAGCAAAACTGTTGGGTTAGAGGGATGGCGAAGGCATGTGATGTTACGGAGGTGCTGAACCAGTGATGTTGTCGATATATGATTTAAATGATAATGTGTTGTCTAGGTATGACACCGAGACACGTAACCTGTGTAGACGGGAAGCTGGGGTGTTGTCTATGACTGGAAAAGTTGCTGTTTTTTGCAAGGGTGGATTTTGTGCCAGTAAGAAGTAGTTTTGTCACTGTTTAGTTTGGAGGAAGTTGATGGAGAACCAGGATCTGATTTCATAAAGGGCAGTCAGAGGTGGGGTGGTGGTCAGATAGAGTAATCACACTTTGCACACTAATGCAGATTTTGCCAAAAAGTGCTTCAAACCTTTGATAATCCTGATTTGTAAATGCTATACTTTGCTATCCATCTGAATAAATAGTTTTGTTTATGGCACCGTTGGACTGTTTCAGTGAGCGTCTGCCTTGATTTCAGTGAGTACTGGCCATAAAATAAAACACATTTTGGTCCATCGCTGAACATAAAGATTATCTCAGCTGTAATCAAACCCCATAACTTCAAAGCTGCAGCCTTTAAAATAAAAATCCAACTGTGGGTTTCTTTCACAGAACGTCACAGTAGTTTTAGCTGATTGCACAGATTAAAAAACACATTTCTTTGGAGATTTTTCTGAGCATTTTGATTAGTGTTGTGCTAAACGTCAGTATGATAACACAGCGCTCTGTATTTTTTGCATCCGATTTCATCAGATAAAGCAAATATCTTGAAGTTAAAGTAGTCCCTCACTACTTCACGGTTTGACTTTTGTGGACTCGCTCTTTCGCAGTGTTTCAACGATTGTGAACTTTAATATTACATGATTGGGATGATACTAGGGATGCACGATATTATCGGCATGGTATCGTCCCATATTAGCATTAAAATTCAATATTGGACATCGGCCATTCCATTAAAATAACTCGGCGATATAAAAGGAGCCGGTTTTGTCTGCATCGGCAGCGCAACGCGATGACGTCACGTGTGCCTACCCAAGCTCACGGTGGAGAGGAAAATTCAAAATGTCGGTGGTGTGGAAGTTTTATTTTTTGTTGGTGAGGATGTCGGATTCCAAATATTTATGGAGTACGATGAGCCTCGCTACATCGTCCCCAGTTGGAGATATTTTTCCGACGTAACGTTACTCGAGTTACCAGCCGTCATTTCCGACGTCGTTGAGAAGCTAACAGCCGATAGCACGACTTGTTGGGTGAGTTTTACCACAGACATTTGGACGTCGTGTTCATCCCGTTAGGATGATTAGTCTTACGGCACAATGGATAGACAAAAAAACTTTGAACTTAAAAAGGCTGTCCTTCATGCACACGAGTGCAGAGGAACCCACACTGCAGCTATAGGAACCTGGAACAAGCCTCCATAAGTGAGACAGCGTCGCAGGTGACTAATGCTAATAACATTTAACACTTTTCATTTAATATAAGTCAAAGTGCTATGCATGTCATATGGCTGTTACTGAATATATGTCACCAGCTCTTACAAGTGTTGCACAATTTTTGTAGCAAATAAGCCTAAATAAGAGGACTATGTTCTGACAAAGGAACGTATATACAATATCCGTATCGGCATCAGTTATCGGCCGAATAAGTTTTAACATATTGGATATCGGCCAAAAATCCAATATCATGCATCCCTAGATGATATGAGATAAAAAGTTAACGGAAAAAAATACTTTGGACAGGCGCCAAAATTTTGTCGTTTTCTGTCAATAAGCCTATCTCCAATCCAAAAGAACTACATTACCCAGAAACAAACTGTGCTTTCGGCCACTGCTTTCGGCCGAAATGGAGGGAAAGTTTTGATCCAATGCAAACCTGACTAAAAAGTTTGATCCTGATTCATAGTAACTTTGACGCTCAGTGGATGCAGAGAGCCGTATGGAACTGACCAGGAATTGGACCAGGACTACTTCCAGACTCATTGGTCAATCTGAGTGCTGCTTGCCAGCCCAGGAAGCCTCTCAAGTGGGGAGGCATTGCTTGGACGTCCAATGTCTTCTCCAGAGCTCACCCAGACTATTTCATTGGATTTCTCTGGATTATTTGAACTCTATCAGGACCATTGAGTTGTTTTGTGCTGGCTCTCTGAAGATCCAGCTGTCTCTAAAAGTTTCTGGTGCTCACTGGCTGCAGAGAGCTGATCAGAACCAGACCAGAATTGGACCAAGGCTGGTGAGTACCCATATGATATTTTGCAATTTTGTACAGTACATATACATTTGTTAAAATTATGTAGGTTTAAACGTTTAGAACATTGCAAGAATGTGGGAAGGGTTTATAAAGCCTTAAAACATATATAAATACTCAAATAAAATAACGTTCCAGCTTCACAGTTTTAACTTATCGTGGGTCGGGGGACAAATCGCGATAAATCAAGGGACTACTGTATTTCTGTTCTGTCCTGGTTCCGTCCATGTTCTCAGAGGACAAGTCTCCCTGGACCATCCGGCTCGCCCATCGTCTCCAGCAGTTGGTTGCAGGTGCTGCATCACTTCCTGAATGTCCTCCTGACATGACAGTTCTGCCACTTTTTTTGCAGACTCCATCATTTCACAGATAAAAATGTTACGGTAATTTTTCAGAATGTCAAAAGATTAGAGTCTCTCTCTCTCTCTCTCGTTCTCTGATTTTACAGAATCTGCACCAGCACAAAGAAACCGGCAAAGACAAACAATCAGGCAAAGGGAGCTGCAGGGACGTATCCAATCTGAGGGAACAGAGCAGAGCTATCACAAGCACAGAAAAGACAGCCCGAGTGCAATTATCTGTTGCAATTTTGATGGAGACATGACATGTATTAAATATGAGGCCATCTCTCCCTCCTTTTGAAGGCACTGCCTCGATCATAGCCACTTCCATCTTTGAGCTCTGTACCACTTAAATATTTGAGAACCAGGTGGGGTTGATGAATGGGCTCATATTGTAACAGGAAGAGAGTGGTGGGCTCTTAAGATGGAAAGGAGAGTGTTATGGGAGAGAGGAGTCGCCCAGTCAGGAAACCGAGCGTTGACTAACGCGGAACAGAAAAAATAGTGTTTTTTTTTTTACCTCAGATAAAAGAAAGTCCAAGATTTCTTTACATGTACAGCAACAAATCAGAAATAGTTTCAACAGTGACAAAAAAAAAAAAAGATTGCTTTTTAATTTTCCATTGATTCTTTTGCAGATAACTTAAAGGTAAACAAGGTTGGGCTGACAACCATTCACAACATGTACTCCAAGTGCTCCAAGTGCAAACAGATCAAGCGAGATCAGAGGAGCTGACAACAAACTGATTGAAATCAAAGGTCCTCATAGAAAGATTGGAAAAATATTGCTGATTTCCCCACTGTAGAGTAGAACTTCATGAAACCGTTTCAAGAACCAAGTGGAATTTCTGGGAGCTTTAGATATCTCACTGAGCTGGGAGCAACTGGACAGCAGCCTTCATGAGGGCGTCTCCAGAACATTGGTGGTGGATCTTTTTTTCTTTACGTCAATCCTGTCACTTCCATTTTAAACATACTCAGAATTTGTGCAACAAATTTTATCCTAAAAAGTTCAGTCAATGTGAGCATCCTAAACTCAACTATGAAATATTAGAGCTGTATTTTCACACCTGCACAAATTTACTTTAAAAAAAAACCTGATTCAAATCTGCCCGTCTTCATTTCAAAACTGTACTCCAGCAGATTAAGTCATAAAGTTTGAGCTGCTGCTAAAGTCGGTGCTATATCAGCCAAGAGAGACACCAAAATATATGATTTGCACGGTAATGCACGGTAAAACAGGTCATGATTTTTAATTGTTGGTCACTCAAGCTGAGGCGCAGCTCGCAAACACTAAGAAATTAAATAGACTGCAATGGAAAACTTTACTATTTGCTGTCAATTATGAGTCGCCAGCTAATTTCTCAGGAAAACTCTGAAGGGAAAAAAAAAACCTGTCAGCTTAAAAGCATAATGCACAGACACCAAAGACACAGAGACAAGCTTTAAAGGGAAACTAATGAGGGCCAATGACACACACCTGGGGAAAACAACGAGGTGAGAGTGGGAGGGGCAGGGGCTGAACTACATGTGGGGGAGAACACTGGGGAAACTAATAAATCACAGAAAACTAAATAAATTAATCACAGAAAACTAAATAAATAACTAAAAAAGACAGATCCAGACAAAGAAGCCTGGTTCAGAGGTGGAAATGAGTGGAAAACAGTGGATTGTGTTCAGATATTCAGTATTTCAGATCTTTGATGGAGGAAATGGATGCTGTGGGTGCCAGAGAAGAGAAAGAGAGGAACATCCAGATTGGTGTCAGTACCAAGGTCAAAAGCTTGGTTCTGTGACGGTCTGGGCTTGGATCAGGAGTCTGTGATGGCAGCACTGATGCAGAAAGTGTTTTACAGCAACATGTGTTGCCTTCAGGGCCACATCTTTTAAAGACTGGGGATGATTTTGTGTTGTAGCTTAAATAATTAGAACATTTATATGTTTTTTTTTTCCGTCACACTTATTGACAGATGTCCTTTCTTTGTGTTTGCTCTCATGTCTTGTACCTGATTGTTTTCAAAATGGGCCTAAACAGTCAGTATTTGTCTCCCTAAGTGAGGACTGTGTTGCTCGACGTCGTGAAGCAGCGGTTTTACGGCTCACCTTCATATTTTAACGTTCAACACATCAACAGCTCCGTATCAGAGCTGGGTGATGGTGGATCATTTTAATAACAAACTCAAACCTTTGCCATGTCATCACTCTGCTGATTGGACTGGATGGGTTTCCAATGGCAACAGGAGAACGGGCAGATCTTTCTCTCTCTGTCTGTCTGGAAGATTTTATCTGTCGAACGTGTAATCACATCCAGACTGCTCAGGAATAAGGCAGCTGTGAGATTTGATCAGTCGGACTGAGAGGCGGATTTCTGACGCCCATGTTGGTCCAAAGTAAGACTGTTTCAATAAATGACGCTGTTACCTAATTAGACGGCACCACGGCAGCAATTAACTGTTCGAGTCAACATTTGGCTCTGTTAGGCAACCGCATTGTGTTTTTATACCTGTGAAGCTTTTAATTTGAAGAAAACATCTGTTCCTGTACAAGTTATTTTTTTAAACATAGTAAATGTATACAGGAGAAATGTTCTAATATATGCTATTTGCTCTTTATTTCTTCCTAACATTTATTTTACAAGTATGTACCGTATTTTTCAGACTATAAGGTGTCCACATAAAATCGGTTCGAGGTCAGTAAGCACAACCAGAATTAATACATAAGGTGCACCATTATAAGACTCACTGTTGATTTTGAAGAAAATTAAATGATTTTAAGTGCACCCTATAGTCCAAAAAAATGGTAGATGTTGATTTCTGAAACAAGAACTAAAGCAAACTTCATGAGAATCACCAGCAGATATTCAACATTTATAATAAGTTTGTAACTTAAGCTGCTCCGTGTGTAAAAGCTGCTGCAGTTTCACCTGGAATCAAAAACTAATAGAGACCCAAACGTTTTTAGAAGAAATGCAGGTTGTTTAGAATATATGCCTTTACCATAACTGGACCAATCTACTAATCCATTCACATCAGTTTTTGAGTGGCAACTGGACATCACTGAAACCAAAGTTTGTCGTTTGATCAACTTTCTTTGTTCTCTCTTAGTTGAACGGTTTGGAACCTGCAGCTGAACCCTGTTTCTCGGGATGGGGGGGGGGGGACTTGCCATATCTGTGTCGGACACGGGTCCAAAACTGGTCACATAGATGTTTGTCTTCACCTCGGTCACTCGGTCTGTAAAAACAAAGAGTGAAATTTAGTCAGAAATGTCACAAAATAAAAGCAAGAGACCTGATAAATAAAATACTGAGCAACATTTAAGATGTTAAAGTATTCACAGTTTTAGTTTCTAATGTGGGTTGAACTCAGACAACCTCCAAATTGCAATACTTGTACATATTAAAAAAACAAATGAAATGGCATGTAAGCGATTGTATATTTTTTATTTGATCTGCTCCATATGATTAAATTACTGTATTTAAACCCTCTACTTTACCTACATGAATAAAGCAGTTGTCGTGTTTAAACCAGGAGATTAAACGATGTTCGTAATTTTCATTTCTAATGTCGCCGACGACCAAATGAAGAAGCAGCTCTGAGCTTCCAGCTCGCCCACAGAGTACAAACGGAGCCTTGAACGATCGCAGCTGATGGAGTCGTATATTACTATAATCTGTCTGTTTGCAGCTGCTGAAGGTGACACTGACATCGTTTGCTTTATGTTCCTCGAAACCCACAAATGTGCGGGACATTTAAAAGTCTGAGGTGTGAAGTGAACGGCACCGATCGTGCACCCAGAAGATCATCCCACGTGTCGGCATCAACGTTTAGACGAGAACGACTCAACTTCCTGCAGTGGTTTTAGCTGAGTTTGCAGCCAGTTAAACTTTATAATTTGATTGAAGCTTTCCTTTTTTAATGGAGAAAATAAAGTTTTGTTATTATTTAACTGCAGGAGAGAAATAAGTTTTGTTCCTTACAGATAAAGCTTTTGAATTAAAGGTTTGGCATTAAGGAATGTGAATCACCTGCTGATTTTCATGCCAGAGTGTTTAAATGTTTAAAGTGCATGAAGTTTGGCCATTTTACCTGAACTAAGGGTCCGCAACCTGCGGCTCCAGAGCCACACGTGGCTTCATCTGTGGCGCTTTGGAGTTAATTACAATGGTATTTATTTCCACACTAAAAAAAAAAAGTTTTAGCAGATTTTAGCCAATTTTCTGCAAATGTTTTTATTCAAATTTTTGCTAAAAAGGGATAATTAATGTTTCCTCACATAAAAAGGAGGACACGCATAGACCTGCAGAGTTCAGTGTTTTAATTATGAGCTAAATCTGTATAAATTAAACGTTTTTTTCCTTCTTTACATGATGTTTTTTGTCCTAAAATGTAAAGCTATAAATGTTAAAATTCATTATAATTTTAGTTTTATAATGTCACCCCAACTGGTTGCTCCAACCAACTCAACACATTTTATTTAGAGATCCAAGGAGCAGAAATGACTTTTGATCAGAAACGTTGCAGACATGACCTAAACCATACAAATGATGTTATGCACAATTTCATACAATTTAGTGCGCTCTAAGCAGATATTTTAGAGCTCAGATTTCCTGCAAATTATAACTCAATATCTGTATGAAATTACTACGTTATCGCCATTTTGTGCTAGGTTCAGTTAGCTGTGCTGGCCATCTTAAATTGGGTGCACTCCAAAATGTAGTCAGTTATAAAAGTACCTCTGATGATTAGTTTCTGAGAGTTTCACTCAAATCTGTCAAGTGGTTCTTGAGATATTTTGCTAACAGACAGGCAGTGTTGACACCAAGAGTCAATGCCAAGGTTTTACGTAAAAACATTGCACAATGTGTAGTGCTTTGAATAGGAGTTGAGGATGATGCTCAGCTACTAAAGTTTAGCTCATTATATGTGAAATCATCTGAGTTAGAGCCATTTTTGTGTTTAATGAGTTCACCTAAATGTGGCAGCCATCTTTAATCAAGCTGAGTTGAAAGTAAAGAAGTCGTACATCCAATTAAAATTTTCTGAAAGTTTCACTAAGATCCATCCTCTGGTTTGAATAATATTTTTCTAACACAACAGAAAAAAAGCACACACAACCAGAAACGAGTGAAATCATCACTTCCTGCCTGCAGCCTTTTGGTAAATCTTAAAATTTGAGGTGAATTTCTAGATTAAAATTACGGCCATTATGTCGGTGACACGACAGACGAAGGCAGAAATCAGCAGCAAGTGAGTGCACATGAAAAAATTCAGTGCACAATTTAATTTTTATGAAATGATGTAGAGTTTAACCACAAAACATGCAAAGAGTAAACTACTTTTAACAAAATAAAGAGAAAAAAATCAAGCTTTGAATTAATTTGAGCCGTTGCATCAGCCTGCAAACTCAAGAAGCACACCTCAAACTATTCATGAAGTCTTTGACACCTTTTGTACTGCAAAAATAAATCATACACGAGTGCTTCTTGAAACGCTCTCCGCATCGTTTGCTACCGCCAGACTCGAGCTGAGGTGGAACAGTAACAAACCGTCGGAATCAAAACATCAGAACTAAACGATTCTGAAAAGCGTGAGAAGCTCCGTCTTTACGCTGCACAGATGACCAGAAAGGAAACCATCGAGAAGATTTAGAACAATTTGTCTGAGTTTGGTTCTTCTAAGAGCTGATCCAGTTCAGAACTGAGCCAGTTTGGTAACTCAAGTTCAAACCTCAGATTGTCGTCCAGCTGTGCGTCACAGATATTTTGAAGATTTTTTATGGATAATTATTAGCCTATCATGCTGAATGTACTGTGCCTATAATTAGTGGTTCAAATGTAATTAAGGTTCAGCGATAAGGTGTTTAATTAATGCAGCTGCAAGAACATCTGAAAAAAAGAGCCAAAAAGTCTGAATCATAAGGAAACAGTGAGTCAGAACAAAAAAAGCTATAGATGTGAGAGTTCCTTTTTCTCCTGCTGCTCTGAAGACACTAGATGACTTCTACACGCTGCTGGAGCATTACCTGCCTCTGGTAGTTGTGGTTCTAGCCCATTTGTATTCTGTGCTCCTTGAGAACGACTGTTTATTAGTGATGGGTCCGGCAACACCGATGTGTCGGCGCATGCAACGAGCTCATCGAGCAAAACCTGTGTCGGTGCGTGGACTGCTTTTAGAAAGTCACATGACCGATGCCAAACTGTGTTTATTAGGAAACGTTTTGGCATCTGCCAAAAGAATCTTGGATCTTTTGCTGGTCATCTTTGAATTCATCAAGAATTATGAAGCAGCCTCAAACCAAAAAAGGTTTTCGCCATTTGGGACCATGTTGATCTCATATCGGAAAATAAGGTATTTGTTTTAATCTCCTTGTTTCATCCTGTTCCTCTCAGAGTTTCCACTTGATCTATCTGAATTCAAATTCATTACAAAGTGACTTTTAGTTTATTACTCATATTATTTTATGTAGGTTAAATGTCGCATTTGTTCGACAGAGCGTTCATATTTAAATAAATCCACCTCCTCAATGCTGAGGCATTATAGAGCCAGGCCTGAGCATGAAGTGCATCCAGGGTCAACTCATTGTACAGCCATTCTACAACTTACCCAGTTGCTTTATTGATAATTAATTCCTATTTATTTATTATTTCTCTCGTTTTTAACCATCAAGCTTCCAGGAAGCAGATGCTGGATGAGGACTGCCACCCCCTCAGCTTATTTATAACTTATTTTTTTAATAAAAATTTGTTTAAAAAAAAAAAATCCCATCCCACAAGCATACTCATTCACAACACGTTCACTTATATTTTCACATTATGATACATGTTCACATTAAATGAAGATATGAAATACTACGATATAAAATACAATTACTTAAATTATATTATTGTGTAGGTCATCAAATCAGTGTCAGTTGAGTCTAACTAAGTTGCCTGTAGGGAATTTTAAGTTCCAGCAGGTGTGGGTATTCACTGATACAGTATCAATTCAGTTTGGCAATGTGTTGAAACGCTTCATGACACTTCATCTACCCAGCACTACTATTTATAACGTCTCTCCTTGTGAACTACCTGGACTTCTTTGAAGAACACCTAGACATCTATTGTCTCTTCAGCTGCCTTCCAACCACACGCCCTACTACCCAACCTACAGTAAGATCTGAAATCTACCAACAATATCATCCTCCTCTTGGAAACTATCATCTAACTCGTGTCCTTGCTCCTCGGGGTTCCTGTGCTTTATTACCCACTGTAAATAAAATCCCTTTAAATTCATTCTCTGTCTTGACGTTTGTTCACTCCTCAGTCTTTGTCTCTGGGTATTCAGTTAAACACAATTTAGCTCATTTGACTAATACTAGGCTAATATTTTGTTTGGTCATAGCTGAGTCATCCTCATTACGAACTCCAAGCACGGATCACGTGAGATGTGCAAAATAAAAATGTACAAAGTGTAGCAAGAACGGCTTCAACTCCTCACATCATGAGAAAATTTTAGGTTTAGTTTTTTTTTCTTTTCTTCAAAAACCAGAGCATGAACTTTAACATCCGGTTGGACGGCCCTGAACAGATATTCTGTATTCTAATATTTTATGGGCAGAACAACTGAATGTAAATTAGATGCAAAGATAAAACCAAACATCGGGTGCGCTTTTTGCATAAAATCAGATTTCTTCAGTGAACTGTCGTGCAGCTGATTAACCCCGTCATCTCTGTTTTTCTGTCCGATTTAAACATTTTTCCGAGCAACAAGCTTTGAGATCAGATCCAGATATAAAACCGCTGTCCAAATGAGCTCAGTCCTCCCACATCTGTAACAGATGTGGCAATGTTTTCTAATAGCTGTTTGCAAGTCTTTTATTTATAATCCTGAAAGGTATTTTCATCGAATAAAAGGACTCAGGTTTAAGATGCAGACACAGGAACAGCTCATTACGCTCACGTTGTGTTCCCTCAGCGGCGTAGAACTCAAAATTTTCATCCCAGGGCTGAATTTCCTTTTTTAAATTGGTGTATTTTTAAAGAGCCGTGTTCAAATGAAGGCTGACAGAAGCTTAAAAACAGACAGATACTCTCGCAAATGCAAAGCAGGATGAACGGGAGGGAGTTCATCCATCATGAAATGACTCTTCTCTGGGAAATTACATTTTCCTTTCAAATATCAGCCCCTTCTCTCATCCGCACCACGGACAGCGTTACATTAAAAGTGCAGATTCAAAGTGTTAATAGTTGATAATGTTGGGAATCCAGCGAGTAATTTTGGATTCAGTCCAATATTCGTGCATATAAAAAGTGTTTTTGTATAGTGTGGAAAATCCTCCCGACGTTGAACATTTCTGTCTTTGCTGCTTTGATTGTAACTTTTTAATTTTTTGGATTTGTTCGTCCTCAGATTGCGGCCTTACCTCCCAGACCAGGTCTCAGCCGGTTGTCGTATCCATCCAGAAGACTGTCGAGGATCCTGGTAAAAGTCGCGATGTCTTTGGTGCTCCGCGTGGAATTAGAATCTGCTCGTGACCTGAAAAAAAAATGAATACGTAAACCTTATATCCAAAAGAATGACCTCCTTTAACGGCAAAATAAAAAGTTTATCCACAGGAAACAACATCTCTGTTACAGAGGAAGTCATGATACGTTGGAACAAGCGAAGATCAAGTATAGCTTTTGTAGATTTCATTAAACAAAGCTAGTAATTCTGAAAATATAAAATATTAACAAGGATATGATTGCTAAAAAGTCAGGTGATTTGATGACTTTTTTTTGCTACAGTGCATGTTTTTTGTTTAATTTTCATTCTCCACACAAGACAAATTGAGATGTTCTGTAAAATAAAAATATAAACTGAGCGCAATAATTTGCACATTTCATAACCCCCCTATTTTATCCACAGTGAAACATAAAACATCTAATATTTAAACTAAGAAATTATGGGGGGTTTTTTAAGGGAAATTAGGTAATTTTGAATTTTATGGAAGCAACTAATCTCAAAAAAGTTCAGTCAGGAGCAAAAAAAAAAAGCCGTATAAGTAAGTGGAATGAATATAAACCAACTGGAGGAGCTTTTTGTGATCAATTAAATAAATTATCGATGGGTAAGAAGAGAACTGGGAGAAATTTATAGAGGCTGAATCAGAAGTAAAGATCGGCATCAGTCTATGAAAAATTCTAAAAATAGTGGAACAATTTCAGAATAAAGTTCCTCAAAGTAAAACTGGGAAGACTTTGAAAATCCTCATCATCACCAGTTTATACTGTCATCAAAGAGAAGAAGCAGCAGAAACCTCTGAGCTCAAAGGTCGTGATCTTCGGGCCCTCAGGGGCCATTGCATTACAGCCAGGTCTGGTTCTGTTCTGGGCTCAGGTACACGTCCACAGGTAATTGTCTGTAAACACAGTTCACCCACAGATGCTGCTTAAAGCTCTGTCAGGCAAAGAAGAAGCCACATGTGGACACCAACCAGAACCGCTGCTTATTTCAACTGGGCTGAGGCAAAGTCCAGAACTGTTCTGTGGTCAGACAGATCAAAAATGGACAATCTTTTAGGAACCAATAGATGCCACATCCTCTGTTCTAAAGAGAGGGACCGTCTGTTATCAGTGCAGAGCTCAAAAGATGACCTCTCTGATGCTATGGGGGTGCATTAGTATCTCTGTTCAGTGCCCTGAGATGACTTCTATTATGGCTTGGCGCTATATAAATAAACATCCTATCGAGGAATATTCAGACAAAGAAAAGCCGGGACTGTTGACCAGCCAGAGTCCTTCACAGGACATTCGTGTAACTTTTTTTTTTACAATGTGTTGTCTTAGATTTCATAAAAACTGTTCAATTTATTAGTTTCAAGATTTCATACTTTGTTCATTTGTGTGGAAACTACGGAGTTATGAGATTTCCAGATCATTGCATTTATCCATCCATCTGTTATCTTTACCCACGTCTTCCTTTTTGGGTCGTGGGGGTCACTGGTGCCCATGTCTAGCAGTCACTGTGTGAGAAGCGGGGGGACACCCTGGACAGGTCGCAAGTCCATCACAGGGACATAGAGACAAACAACCATTCACTCCCTCACTCAGTTACCAATCAGTCTAACATGCGTGTTTCTGGGCTGTGGGAGGAAACCAGAGAAAACCCACACATGCACAGAGAGAACATGCAAACTCCACCCAGAATGGGCTCCAGACTGGGATTTGAACCAGGGCAACCTGCTCGCTGAGAGGAAGCAGCTCTACACGCTGTTCCACCGTGCTGCCCTCATTGCATTCGGTTTTTATTTATTGTTTCCACAATATCCAAAGTTAGAGGAATTAGGGTTGTAAATAACATGGTCAGATCTCAAGAAAAGAAAATGTTAGAAGGAATATCTTCTGAAAACAAATATAAAGAAAAGTACATATAAATTCTGATTCTTGAACATAAACTAATTTCTAAAACCTTTTTTTTTTAAGTATAGCCTCAAGAGCTGCAAGCTGAGTGATCTGATAGGAGATCCAAAGGGTGAGAGGGAAAAGCAGCCAAAATAAAATAAAAACATAAAAAACACGATGGATGTTTGGGTCAAATTTAAACTTAACTTTTTTTTTCCAGGATTCTTTGGAAACAAGTGAAGTCAACTAAACATGAACACATTGTAGCCTGCCTGAACATAAACATTTTATCTCGTCGCCGTATGCAACACAAAGTGTTTGTATATTATCTCGTCTGAAAAGTTTCTGCAGACACTGATTTCACAGCCCAAATGTGAAACATGTAACTGAGAGTTCAAAGTGTTAAATTTAGCTCAAATCGACTCAGCGACCCGAGAACGGGTTTTACAAAACGATGTGACAGATGCTGCACCCTGAAAGGACAACGGCTTACACGTGAAGACAAAGTACAGTAATGAGCTGATTCATCTTCAGCCTCCTTTAACTTTTAAACATCTTCAATGGTGCAAAGGTTAGTTTTAACTTTTTTTATATAAATGTTAAATTAAAACACAGTTAAACTGAAATAGAGCAATTTATGAGATAATCTCATCAAATTGGGTTTCTTTATCAATAAAATCTTTCGGTCAGTTATAGGTTGGGTCGTATTAAAGCAAGCCTGAGGAGCATCTGTTCATTCAGATCTAAACATCTGGATGAATTTTAATAAAGCTTTCAGGGAATGATCTACAACTTTTAGAGTCAACTCCATCAGAATGGCCACCACAGCTATAATAATAGCAAATTCAAAAATAAAGCTATAATTCAGCTCATTTTACGTTGAAATTTGAAGCTGAGCAAAATCCTCAAAACAAACAGTGAACGTAAAACATTGCACATTTTTACCTAAAACCATGGCATTAACTACAGTCTTCCCTGTTAGCAAAATATCTCTTGACGACTGCAAGAGGTTTCAGGAATGCACCGCTGTGCAATTTGAAATGGTTGAAACATCCAGCGGACCTTTGAAAACAGAGAATGGGTGTAACGCTGTCAGTTTTACAGATGATCATGTGCTAACATCATGTGTGGTAGTAGCTGAGAGTCATCCTCAACACATCCTCTGAGCATGACACACAATACATGAGATTGCTTATAACTTTATTTTCAAGGGTTTGTCATCCTTTCTTATGATCCTTTACTGTTAATAAAGTCATTTTCAAGGAAATGATACCAGCTGGTAATGTGTCATCTGTTAATGTAATTATAAATAATCAGATAAATGACCCAGATTAGTCCAATTTAACCAAAATAACGTTTACAAGAATAAAAGATTAGTTTAAATTTGATCAATTAGATTCTAACGGATCGATCTGTTCCCATCGGAACTTTTTGTGCGGATTAAAAATGAGAGTTCAGTTTGGTCGAGGTGTTTTGATCAGATTACTGGTCTGTTGCGCGTTGTGCGCGCGCGGAGCGCCTGCTGACTCCATCTCGTGTCACGGCTTCAGATGAACAGAAAGTCCGAGTCTGTGCAGGAACAGAACCGTGAGGGGGGTTCCGCTCAGACTGAGGTTTGAAGGCACGAACTTACCGCGTGCTCCACAGCGCGATGAAGCAAACCAACAGTGACAGAGGGCGCGAGCTCTGCTGTCCTCTCATTGCTGAAGCCTGGAGACGGAACCGAAAGCTTCAGAGCGGCGTTTGCATGACCCAAGTCCGGGTACCAGAGCCGAGCTCCAGCAGAACCACAGCCTATGATCCGCGGCAGGTGCGCCTGTTGCCCGTTACTGCGCCTCCATCGTGTGTCCTCCTCCTCCTCCTCCTCCTCCTCCTCCTCGAGCTGCAGCTCGGTCCAGATGAACCCGGGAGCGTAAAGTGCGCAGAGAGCGGCTCCCCGCTGAGACGCAGCTCTGCGTAAAAGCTGAGGCGTCAGAGAGCACAACTGTGTCTGGAGACGACTTACCCCTGGTTTAACACCAATGAGCCCACAATCAGCAGAGCTGAGTCCCTCCAAGCGTTTTGGATCCAAAAAGATCAAACCAGATCATTTCTGAGGAGACTAAAAGTGGCTGAAGCATTGTATCACCATCTGATTCATCCTGAAACTCTCTAAAATGAATCAAAAACATCCCTACCTGTTGATGTATGAACTATAAAGGACATACTTGGGGCTCATTGTGGTCACCATGGTAACCAATCACCTGGGACTGCCTTAATTAGAGGCAAGCAGACTGAAAAGTAAGCCTCAAACAGTCGCTGTGTGAAAACTATAGATCAGATCTTAAACCAGTTTGAACCAGAGCGGCAGAAGCCTCTGATGATCACACACGTTGATTTTTATGTTTCTGCAGGATTTTATATAAAACATATGACAAGTTAGAGAATACTCTTCTGGATGGAGGCTTGGGTGTACACTCTGTATGCTGGAGGAGAATACTGTAAGTCTTACAGCTGTGATACACGCTGGGTGAAAGAAAGAAAAAAACTATGTTTGGATGTGCAATTTGTTTATGTACCAAAAAGAAAAGTTTGTTTCAATATGTATTAACCCATCACTGTCAGCTGAACAACTGTTAAAGGTAAATGCCAGTTCAGTCATGTAAAGTACAACTTTCTGCGACCAGTTTAAACTTTGAATGATGTGAAGTCTGTCTGTTGTGCAGTCTCGGGTTTTTTCACCTATTGCCAAAATTTCATTGACATCTATCGTAACTACCCAAAACAGGCATCATAGCACACTCATATGTTTCAGTATCTCATTGAGTGTTTTTTTTTAAGCTATAGTATATTAAATCAAACAATGGGATGGAAATTAACATTTTCAAATAACATATAATTTTTACACTTATTGAGAAACAAACTGATAATAAAACCTGTTGATGTGTTGCATTCCTTCATAAAAACTTTCAGTCAAAGTCCATCTATAATGATTGTTTACAGAGTAATGGCACATAATCAAGTCATTTTCTTATTTTCCTAGGTTTTATATTGTGTTTTATTTTATTATTTGATTGTTTCTGATTAAATCTCAGCACAACAGAGCTGGTTCTTGTTCTTTCACTCCATCATTAGTCATTGTTGCTCCCCTAAAGAAAAAGTTGCCCCTGACATTAAAATGACGTTCTATCCTTCAGTTAGAATCTAAAGTTATAAAAACGATTCTGAAACAGAGGCGTTCTTTACTTTTTCATAAATAAATAAAGCTACAACCCGATTGTTGATTTATTTACTTAAAATGTCCTCTAGTCAATTGTCTTTGGACATTAAGGCTAAAACTTGACTTAAATGTGTGAGAATTTAATGTTTTTATTTGATTACAAGCAGCTTTTTCACAATAAATAGTCAACAAATTAAGTTTTATTGATTCTATTATTTTTTGTTCTCTTAGTCCAGTAATTTCTAGTTTTTGGTTTGGATGTGAAATTAAAACTGATTGTTTGCACTCTTTGATTGCAGCTCGGCGCTGAAATGTGAAGTTGTAAATCTAAATTTAAAAAAAATTTATGTTTGGTCAAAACTCAAATTCATGCAAAGTGACAGTTATCTTAAACTGCTAAATTTAGTCAAGAAAACAAGACGATAAAATCCCCGTCGCAACGTTCTGAAACTGGAGGGTTTTCTTGCAGAAGCCTGATGCAAACATACTGTACGCCTGTGGGTTGCTTCAAAGACTCAACAAGTCACTGCTCTTTGACAAAAACTGGAAAATGGAAAAGGTCAAATGTTCTGCCATTTAAATCAAATCTGCTCTGGATCTTTGGTATTTAGTAAAACACTCAAAGTCATGATCTTTGATTTGTTTAAAAAAAAAACTCAGATTTAGTGGAAAAGGCAACATGCATGGCCATAATTCCCACAACCAAAACACACATTTTTATAAAAACACCAATATTTCATATTTCTCCAACAAACATGCACCAGACATTTAATAAAGATCAGTGGGAGCTTGTCATGATGCGAAGAAGACGAGGACTTGGACTGAAGCATTAAAAAAAATTACAATTAAACCTTGTGCAAAGTGAAATTTGCACGCAACAATCTCCATTTTATGTTATGGACCAACAAGCTGAGACATAATTAGCTAATAGATACAAGATGCTAAGTTCTAGCTAGATAAAAGAAAACTGCTTGGTTTAAAGTAGCATAAAACAGCTAAAAATCAAAGTATCAAATGGCTAGCAAAAAAAAAACAGTAAATAGATGCTAAATGTACAAAAATGCTCGTTAAAAGCTAACTTGAGCAAAAGTTGTCTTAAAGTAGCTTATAATTAAAGAAAAAAGTTAGCAGACTGTAACAGTAAAAATAGTGTAAAAAGATAAAAAATAGAGCAGATTTCAAAGAGAACTGCGATTTTGGATTATTTAGGAGGAAGGCATTTACAGCAAACAGGAAGTAACAACGGTTTCTACATAGCTGAAATGAACTATTAGAACCCAATAAAACAGAAGCACAAAACTTGAGATCATTTCAACAGACTCAGAAGATGATTTATTTTTTTCCTTGTTTGCTATTAAATGTTCCACATTGACAGATTAGTATCTAAATTAAATCTGCTCACCAGAAATCAAATACTCACATCTGGATACACATGCACTGTTGGAGAGAAATGTTTTCGCTTTATCTCACTCACTCAAAAGGAGCCACACTCGACGACAGGAGAAGATTTTTAACCGTTTTTGACGTGCAAGGATTTTCAGGGCAGGTTACACAGATATACAGGAGGTACCTGCATGTCACAAGAATCTGCTACAGGCAGTGTGTGAAACTTTTTTTATACCCTTATCAGTTCAGCTGAGCTCACAGACTCCGAGGCGACATGGAAGCAACAGCTGCACAGATTCACCTATCTCCTCATGCAGCTTTCTACTAACCCAAACATATGGTTCATGGGCAGAGTTAACATTCTCAGCCATAGTAGTTAAAAACATCCATAAACTTTGGATGTTTCTAAAAAAAATCCTAACATGTAATAGTGTTTGTCAATGTTTTTGTCTCTTGTAGGAGTAAAATTAGGGAAGGGTAAAAAAGTCAGGAGTACATTTCAGTGGATGTCTGCAAACCTTCCAATGATGAAGCAAAGGCCCAAATTTCCACATAATTCTTCAAGAAGTGAACGATGAATGGTGCCGACCTGATGACTGTTCGTCCTCAGACAACAAGTTTCCCTTCCACCGAACGGGTCACACGATGGATTCAGGCATCGAGTGTCCAGACTGACTCACAGATCCAGTCACAACGAGCTGAACGCGAATAAAAGCACCTGGTTGAGAGGGAGACTGAGGGATGGTGGAAAATAAATAGGATTTATTTTTTTTATTTTTTTTGCTGTGTTTGAAACCAAAATGTATTTTCAGTTGTTTTTTTAAAAAAAGCATTTTGTGTTCATTTGCATCACATTTTCTAGATGTTATGTAAAACATCCACTAAGCACAACTTTGTCCAGTCTTTTAATTTCTGCCCAAATCTGATGGTGAAAAGTAACACAAACAGCATTTACAAGATTTTAACACTGTGCCCATCTCCTCTAAACTGATTGATTTGTTTCATGAGGTTTAACTTTACTAGTTTTCTGCAAACGTCATTCCAAAATAATTTATGTTGCAAAAACGATTGCAAATAACCACCAACGCTGAAAAAAGGCCTAACATTTGCATATATTGTCTGTTAAGAAATAGGTATGGTGTGATGGACTGAGTTGAAAAGCAAGAGGAGTCACAGGAAGTATTAGAAAAATTGATTATGTTTTACAAAAATTAATGTGGAACAAAACTGAACTCAGGCAAAAATGTGAACAAACTGGCTGCACAAACAAACATAACCAACCATCCAAAAAAAAAAAAAAAAGACACACAGGAGTATATATAATGTCTGATCAGACCATTAAAACACAATAGGGGTAACTCAACAGAATGCAATCACTAATTACAACAAACAACATAGTACAGCTAAGTTTGATAATAAACTAAACTCCAAAAATGGAAATGAAAAACATTAAACATTAAATACAAATATTCACTTAAATACAAAAACTTTTTTTTTTTAAATAAAGAAAATACAAGTTCCCCCTCTCCAGCAGGAACTAGTGGTGCAGTCCAATCAGCTCCATGTATTTAAGTGTGCTAAGCCCTGGCCACTCCCAGGGATCGTAAAAACTGGTAAAAGAATTAACCATAAGCACAAAAAAAATGAGCAATGAGTTGATATAAATACATAACTAAATATGTACGCTTACAGATAGAACAAGTGGATCTAAACCAACCAATAAACATTTTATTGCAAATTAAAGTGTTGTGTTTGGGTGAAAGATAAATGGAGTGCACAAGAATTACTGACTTTAGAGTGTGGCCATGGGTTGGGCCGTCACAAGTAGAGGTAGAGCAGCCGACTTGGGACCAGAAAGTCCCAGGTTAAACTCCCAGCAATTCCCACATGTGGTGTTTCTGAGCAAGACACCTAATCCCTAATTGCACCCCGGGAGCCTACATAGCTGCCCACTGCCGCACCTGGGAGTATCTCAGGTGTGATGGGTTAAATGCAGAGCAATAATTTTGCGATTGTATGGGAACACACAGTGATGACAATCTCAGACTTCCCCCTTTACTGCAGATGTATTGTGCTGATTGTCGCTGTCAGATTGGTCCAATGAAAAACATCTCACGAGCTGCCGTCATCACATTTAATCAGGCCTCAGCATCTTTAAACAACAGAATTATTCAGCGTTTACCCGAGCCACTTTTTAATCAGCGGCAGGAAATTCAGACGTGATGAAAATCAAACGTGGCACCGCTCCGCTGTCAGACTATTTCAGCGCTCCGCTCTGACCTCTGACCACCACGCGTTACAGTGCTGCTGCAGGAGGTGTTTTCTGTTAACTGAAAACGAATGTGACGTGGGATTCTCTTCTCCTGGACTGATCTGCGAGGCTGAGCTGTGATTACTCGCTTCCAGCGCGACCAGAACTTACTGGAGTCAGATTTAATGGAGCCAGCAGCTCCGAGAGATGAGATGATACCATCTGCTGGCTCCAACTGCAGCAGTGAATAACACCTAATTGTGATGTGGAGACATTTTGGCTCATTTTAGCCCCATCAAACGAAGAAAGTTTAGCAGATATCACCATTTGTCTTTAAACTTTGTTGTGTGAGTGTTCATTATTCTGCTGATGAGATCAGATTTTCTTCAACACCGTTTTTCGGCGTCGCAATTTTTGTGCTATTTCATCGATTCATAAATCGAAACGTTCGGCTCATTCAGCACATTCCAGCTATGACTTTTGGTGTTTGTGCAATTATCACTTTTTGAAATATTTAACTTTTTCGGCCATATTTTTTCTTATTTAAAATGAATGGAGCTCTTCACATCTTCAAACTGTTTGAGATGTTTACAAGCTGTTACAGCTCATTTCAGCTTTTGTTCTGCTTCAGCCTTTTCAGCTTCTTTCTGCTCATTTCAACTTTGTTATTCATTTTCATATTCTTTCTGCTAATTTAAGCATTTTGTAGATTTTACAGCTGTGTTTTTGGTATATTTTGGCTACTTTTTTGTTATTGTTGCTAATTTGGGCCTATGCTTATAATAATTTCAACTTTTTATGCTCCTTTCTGCCTCTTTCTGCAGATTTCAGCTTCTTTTTTTTGCCTTTTCAGCTACATTTTCTTTTTTAATTTCAACTTTTGTCTGCTCATTTCATTTTTTTTTTTTTTTTTTTACTAATTTCAGATTTATTGTAATTTATTCAGCCTCCCTCTGCCCATTTCAGTTTAATCTGCTCATTTCTGCTACATGTCTGCTCTGTTCAGCTTTTTCCACACATTTCTGTCATTTTTATGCTGCTTATCCTTTTTGTTTTCCTGCTTTCAGCAAATGTCAGCCGTTCAAATTCCACTCACATCAACAGTTTAGCGATAAAACGTTGCCACAGAAGTTCCAACTTCTTCAGCAGCTTTCAGGGGAAATAATTAAATAAGCATTTACATTGCATATTTGCAGGAAATGACGTTTCTCATGTTTCATTTAATACAAATTCTGTATTTAACGGTTGAAGCACATCCCCAAAAAGAGTTGTTTCATTAAAGCTAAATTTTCCACTCCTTGTTCAAACACTTCAAACACATTCTGACGATAAGAGCACCAGCTGATGAAGTGTTTCAGGTGTTATATCTGCCCTATGCATCCTGTGCTGCAGTGAATATTTTAGTTTTTCACTGAAAATATTTCCTACAAAGTAAAGTCTATGTCTGACTGAAGCACCCTGGTAATCTGCACAGAAGTCCTTGTTTGAATTAAAATGCATTATTTTGGGTAACTATTGTGTCTTGTTCAAAACATCGAAGTTCATGCGCAATAATGCAGGTATTAAATCCAACAATGTTCAGTCAGGTCATCTGGACGGTTTCTTTTTTTGCCGAGACGTTTCGTCTTTCATCCAAAGGACTTCCTCAATCCAAGTAGCCAAACAAAACTGAATCCCACGAACAGCATACTCCGTAGTAGAAAAAAAAAAAACAGTTTGCTGGTGCTAAGATGTCCTCTGGGGCCTGCCCTCTCCTCCGGAGCTCGCCCTCTCCCTCATCAACTACGCTGAGATAGTCATGCCAAAGTGGTTCAAAACACTTTGAGCACCAGCAAACTGTTTGTTCCCCACTATGGGAGTATGCTGTTTGTGGGAATTAGTTTTGTTTGGTGGCTTCTCAGATTGAAGAAGTCCTTTGGATGAATTACGAAACGTCTCAGAAAAAAAAAAAGAAACCATCCAGATGACCTGACTGAACATTGTTGGATATTGTGTCTTGTGTTGTGTTGCATGTTGCTGTACATTATGGATCTAAAAGCTCTGCAAAAGAAAGAAAATGTATTTCTGTCAGGACAGAACGAGCCTTTTTTATGATTTCAGTTTGGCGTGCACAAGGATTCATCACTGTAATGAAACGCACTAGCAGAGATACTTGTATTTTTAATTAGCATAAATTACCCTCACATTGGTATACATCAATAAAAATGACTGAATACTTCATTCTCTGATATTTATTCATTGTGTTGGGGGACAGATTAGAGCAGCAGCTCATCTTTTTTTGTTACTAGCATCTTAATGTAAAAACAAACAAACAATAAAATAGATTTTAAAAATAGTAGGTAAAAACAGCAGTTAATAGAAAAAACAATACAGAAACATAAAAACAACACAAAAGTGAGTCCTAAACCAGAAAAATATAGGTCTTTAGAACTGAAGAGTTCATTATCCTGAGTCTGTTTCACAGTTTGGGATCCCAGACAGAAAACACAAAGTCCCTCAGGTCTAAAGTAGAAAGGAAAAGAGAGGAGTAACTAGAAGATTACCTAGAAAACTCAACGGGTCTAGAAAAAGAGGTGAAAAGTTCTTTTACCTATATCATGCAGCTCATTAAAACTCAGACTCAGTCATTTTTCATGAAATGTAGCTCAGTATCGATAAAATATTACATATGCATGTTTTTAGAATGGGATGGAGCAAGAAAAAATGTGGAACTATGTATTTTTTTATTATTGTTTACAATTCCAGTTACGCTATGATAATATACAGTAAAAGATTTCATGGTACACTTAAGGAAACGACTGATCTGTATTCTAAACCTGTTTCAAGCTGCATTTCACCACAATTAATACTTCAGGACCATTTAATAATTTCATCAGTCATCAGTTAGTTTAAAGTGAACAATTATGCCATTGTTTTGTATCACTGTGGTGTACACAATGAAAATGGAGCAGCGTCCACAGCTGTCTGAGCTCAGAAATAAGTATATATATATATATATATATATATATATATATATATATATATATAT
>NC_056518.1:26668769-26708491 GCF_014905685.2 Nematolebias whitei | reverse complement strand
TATATATATATATATATATATATATATATATATATATATATATATATATATATAAGCCCATGTCAAAGGTAAAAGCTCTAAGACCATCTCCAATCGTATTTATGTTTCTCTGACCACCGCTGTCATTATTACTAATAAATAGAAGGTTTGTGTGATTGTAGCCAACCTTTCAGGAGATGGACGCAAAAGGAAATGCAACTCAAGGTTGATCAAATGAATAGTGCCAATTATAGAAAAAGAGCCAAAGAAAGCATTCAAGCTAAACTCCAAGATCATGGTTATCATTTTTATTTTAAAATTATAATGAGCTCCAGGAAAGAAGACCCAGGAGGGTTCCACTGTTGACAGAAAAACACACAAAAGCCTGTAGGTAATTCTGTGACCAGCTTGAGAGCCATTGAACTTCAGAATATTGAACATGTTTTGAGGCAATCATCAGCACTTCCGTTTTATTTAGCTACAAGTGATTCAAAGCCATCCTCTTGATAACCTCAGCTAAACCGGTGCATCTGAAAAATATTTAGGCTTTAAGGTAAATCAGAGCATCATCTGCACAACAGTGAAAAAACACAACTGAAACCATGTAAGCCACGTGTATATGTAGAAAATAAACGAGTCCAAGAATGAACACCTGAGGCACCCCACTTTAAAATAATAAAAACTGTTGAAAATTCAAATATTTCTCATTTTTTGTTTTGTTGCAGCAAAATAAATTTTGTTCCTAAGGCTACGCCTCCTGAAAAGCTCTACTCTGATTGGTCCTAACAATCTGCTCATTATTTACAGAGGGGCTTTTAAATCCGCCACTGAATCTTGAAGCAAGGTGAATCTTTTTTAAAACATTTATGTCACCAAAAGAATAAAAGTTTGAACAAAATAAAAATGTATGAAAAAGGTATTTTGTTTCAGTAACTTGCGTTCAATCTACAAAAAACTAATTTAAGAAAAAACAAGGTTTTGTGTCAACAATAAATCGTAGATTTCTTTAAAGTACTGTGTTGTCATGTTGTATGTGACCATACAACTAATAATGACATGAGATGCACAGCAGGAAGCCATCTGAACAATCAGGGAGCAGTTTGGCGCCTTGCTCAAGGATACCACATATGGACTTGGCAGGGAATCAAACCTGTAACTTCCTGGTTCCCACTGAGCCAACCTTAAGTCTGCTCCAGGTGAGACTTGAACTCACAACCTCAGCATTGCTCTGACAAGTACCACGCACCAAACAATTATAAAACTGGAGCATAAATCAGGCGCTTCTTTAAAACATGTCTGTAAAGATGATTAAAATAGTATTTGGAATTGCTCCAAATAAAACTCTATTACGCTAATTATTTAAAATGTTTGTTCCATGACAAAAAAATTCTTACGGTAATTGTTCTGGAAATAAAATATGTTATTAAACATGGTTTAATGTCTTGTTTCATTCTTTTAAAAACTCCTTTATTGAGGTTTTCTGACGACTTGTGGTTGAAGCTTTGGATTGACTGCCTCACTGTGGGAAAACTGTATTAATGCATTTGAACTAATGGAAAAGTAAGAAGTTCAGCTATGCCGACATAATAATACAATTTCTGAGACAGCATCCTGAGTCTGCTCACCTTTATTTTGCATATCAGAAACAAAGCAATAATTAAAAACACCGTTAGCAAAGATGTTTGATTCCTAATTTAGAATAAAGGCCGATTACAGTGCATGTATGTGCAAAATAAAACATCTTAGGGCTCATAAATGAAACAAAGCAGGGAGGGAATGTAACAAAAACCAACAAAGTACTAATCATGTTGGAAAAATGTGCAAACATGTTAGAAATCCAGCGAAGGAGGAGTGCTGGTGATAAACAGCTGAGCGATTCTCATGATTCAGGTCGTTTTTATCTTTTAACACAAACGTTCTGCTTTTTCTCAAGACTGTAAGGAGCAGATTCACATGAGAAAAAAAGAGGAATTATCATCAAGAACCAACTCAGTCTGTAAAATGCATTTAGATGAAACCACTGTTGGACTCGGTTTGGATTTCTCTTTCTAGCCTGAATTAAAGCTTTTCAATTGTATCTCATTTCTTGGGAGTCTTTTATTTCAACTTTTTTTTTTCCTAATAGTTGGGAAGTGCACAAAAAGGTAGAAGTGAGCAAAGAAACATCATTCATCTGACAAAAAAAATCACAAAGACCAAACGTCGAAGAAAATAATTTTAAACCAGTTCCTATTTCAATAGATCCAAGAATAAACAGCAGTCCCTTTTTCCTTCAGAGCATCAATACATTGAAGATAAATCTAACTTAAAACTGAATTCTAATCCTTATTTTGTTATATTTTCCTCCTGAGCACAGACTTTTTGTTATTGTTAAAGTGATTTGGATCAGTGGTCCTCCAGGCTTTCTGAAGAACTTTTAAAACTCGTTTGGACGCTGGCGGCTTTTATCCCCCATCAGTTTCAGTCCTTGTGTCGGACCTTTAAAAGACCTTCAGGAAGTCTGGATCTGAACCATTTTCATCTTTACTCTCACATCTCTTCAAATCCTAAACACAGAGCCGTAAAAGAAATAACTAGTTTCATTGGAACAGTTCGAACACAAACGTGAGCAGCGAGCTCTCGGTAATGATCTGCAACGGCCTGATGGCAACAATGAAGGCAGATAAAAACCAAAAGTAACAGCAAGTCAAACTCTGGCTCCTCAGATGAATCCTGCAGCCTCTTCCGTTTTCTTTCTTTCACTGGTTCTTCATGCTGAGCACCGGGTCCACAAGCTTATTATGGACGTGCATCAACCCTAAAATTCATGAATAAAAATCACGTTAATATCAGACAGACGGTCTCTGCAGCACAAAAATGATCCAATATGTTAAAAATGATCAAATAAAAACTATAGAATTGTATTTTCTGCTAAAATGTGATGTGAATGCTGGTGCTGAATAACTGCTGAAATTTACTAAAGAAAAAAAGCTGTAAAACACGAAAAAAACAGCTAAATGATAGCCAAACACTAGCTAAAAGAAGCACACGGGTAGCGAAAATAAGAGAAATATGAATTAAAAGAAGCAAAAATGTGGCAAAAAGTAGCAAAGGCTAGCTAAAAGCAACTAAAGATGAGCTAAAAGCAGCAAAAAGATAAGATAAAAGTCTGGCTAAAAGCCTTATGTAGAAAAACAAGTCTTGCTAAAAGTAACAGAATATTTGGTAAGAACTAAAAGTAGCTTAAAAAGACAAAAACAGAGCAAGTAGCTGAAGCAGATTTGAAAGAACCGTAAGGAATTTAAGAGAACCCAACGCATTTCTTAACGGAATTAAAATTAAATTGATTGTTTACAAAAAATACGAGTTACAAAAACTAAGAGTCATAGAACTCATCTCCTGAATGAGCTGAACGTTTTGATTAATGCGCAGCTAAAACAGCACAAAGTCTGCAGAAGTAGTTCAACTGCAGAGAAAAATAAAGAAGAGGAAAACAGCCGAGTGAATCAGAGTTGACGCAGCAAGCCTCGGTTGCTCTTCGGCGTCTCCTCTCAGGTGCGGCTCGTACCTTTGAAGTATTTGACAGTTTTGACCCGCAGCTCCAGCGTGGCGTCCTCGTCACAGACGAAAATGGTGCGGGGGTGCTGCTGGAAGGCAGACACCGTCCACATGTGGTTAACGCCCTCCTCGATGGCTTTGTACAGAGCGAAGGCTTTGTGAGCCCCTGTGATCAGAATCATCACCTGAAGGGAGAAAAGCAGTCAGTGATGTCACTTCCTGCTGGGATCCAAGAAACGAACAACTCTTGTAGTCTGAGCAAAAGTATGAGGTTTAAACAAGTGCAAGGATACAAACGCCGAAGTCCTGATTCAGTCCTCATTTCTTTCATCTTCCTTCCAAGCAGCCAGACGTCATCTTTGAAGCAGCCTTGATCAATATCTATTCACTCAGTTTGAGTCCCTGAGACCATTTTCAGAGCCGTGTTTTTGTGTGTTGAGCTACCTAAGACCTGCAGAAAGACTAACTATTGATCCAGACCACTTTGAAAAGATAACGGGAGTGTCTGGCTGCTTCAAATGAAAATCTAAAGAAATGAGGGCTGGATTAGGACTTTTTGAACAGGACTGTGATTTAATCATTCAGCAACAAACTTGTCTGACCTCCTTGGCGTCCATGACAGTCCCCACCCCCACAGTCAGAGCCATGGTGGGAACCTTGGAGAGATCGTGGCCAAAGAAACGAGCATTCGCCAGAATTGTGTCCTTTGCCAACGTTTTCACTCTGGTTCTTGAAACGAGGCTGGAACCGGGCTCATTGAACGCTATGTGACCATCAGGACCAATGCCTACAGAAACATTCCCATTAACTGATCAGAGCTGTTCTAAGAGAACATGATGGAAATCTGATCAGGTTGGTAACAGAAGGTAAACTTTTCAATACTGCACATGTATCAGCTCATGTCTGCGACATGTTTACCTCCAACAAACAGATCGATTCCTCCGGCCTCTGTGATCTTCTGCTCAAACACCTGACACTCAGCCTCCAGGTCCTCAGCGTTTCCATCCAGGATGTGGGCGTTGGCTGGATCGATGTCGATGTGTTTGAAGAAATTGTTCCACATGTAGGAGTGATAGCTCTCTGGATGAGCACGAGGCAAACCTGCAGGACCAAACCTTAGTTTAGTCAGCGCTCACACCATATGACACAAACTGGATCAAATTGGTCCGTCGACCCAGAAGGAAGCCTCTTCTAAAGAAGATGCACAAGAAAGCCCACAGTTTGCTGAAGACAAACAGACCACAGGACATGGATTACTGGAACCACGAGACCAAGATGAACTTGTTTGGTTCAGATGGTGTCAAGCGTAAGCAGCGGCAACCAGGTGAGGAGTAATTGATGGTGGGTCTTGCCTACAGTGCAGCTTGGTGGTGGGAGTGTCACGGTTTGGGTCTGTGGGGAGCTACAGTTCATTGAACATACTTCAGCAGAGCATGATCCCATCCCTTCAGAAACTGGACCACGGGGCAGTATTCCAACATGATAACCCCAAACACTCCTCCCAGACTGACAATGCTTTGCTACAGAACCTGAGGGTACAGGTGTTGGACTGACCAAGCATGTCTCCAGACCTAGACCCTATTGAGCATCTGTGGGACATCCTCAAATGGAAAGTGGAGGAGCGCAAGATCTCTTAACATCTGCCAGCCCTGTGATGTCATCATGGAGGAGTGGATGAGGATCCCAGTGGCGGCCTGTGAAGCTCTAGTGAACTCCATGCCCAAGACAGTTAAGGCAGTGCTGGAAAATAATGGTGGCCACACAAAATATTGACACTTTGGGCACAGTTTGGGCATTTTCACTTAAGGGTGTACTCATTTTTGTGAGATACTGTAGTATGGCATGGGCTGTTTCCAAGGTTTTAATGATGGACAATGAGATATTTCAGAATCAATAACTCCTCAAGCTCTAAAGAGAACATTATTTTTAAAATCAAATAAATATAACCAGTTAATGATGACCACTACACCTTGGAGATTCTTATCTATCTATCTATCTACAGATAAAATAAACAAACATGACTATTTTCCTACATTTTAATCAGAAACACAGCACAATTTGACAGGACTGTGCAGGCGTGGTTCAAACTCACCAACATATTCATCCATGTTGAAGGTTTTCACATATTTAAAAGACAGATCTCCACTTTTGTAAAACTCTATTAACTTCCGGTAACAGCCGTACGGAGTGCTGCCTGAAAAAATATATAAACAATATTTTAAAATACTTTTTTTTTTGCAACAAAGAAAAAAGAGAACGACAAAGAAACGAAGCTAACCTGTTGGTAAACCCAGAGTAAAGTATTTTTCTGCGGACGGATTGAACTGGATTATCCGGTTCCGGATGTATTTAGCTGCCCATTCACTGGCCAGGTCATAGTCGTCCAGAATCACCAGCCTCATTGTGCTAATTAAACTCTTATTTAAAAAGTGACGAGAAAAACTGAATTTTGAGCTAACGTTAGCACGAGCTGCTCTGTAACGTCGAGTAATATTTTAATTTATTCTGCAGTTCATCTAAAACAGCTCTTTTGCTATTAACAACACTAGCTCCGAACAAAAAATATGTTTTCTCAAACGGGAACTCTGTAAATAGTTTGCTTTTCGATCACATGATCGGCTGCCGGTCACGTGACTTTAAAGGGTGATGTGTGGGAAGCCGTGAGGGCCAAAAAGTATAACAACGGATAAAACAACTAATGTTCGTTTTTATTTGTTTTCACATCGTTTCTTGTTTTTCTGATATTACTATCTTTATGGGAAACGCTTGAAAATTCTTAAAACATTTATACATTGTGTGTTATCTACCGCACAAAAATCATGACCACAATTTAACTGACTGAAAAGTGATTTTCAGCTCTCATCACAAAATACAATTTTGTTTTGTAATCAATATAAAAATCTCAGCTCATTGGCATAAAGCAAAATGCAAAAAAAAATAAAATAAAAAAAAAAGCTGACAAAGTTTATCAATATTCCTTACATACAAGATATACCCATTAAACATTTAGACGTCGAATGGATGTGCAGATCACGTTTATATTGAGTCCGTCGGTTCTGGACGTCTCCACGACGTGCAAGCAAGGTCCACTCTGGACGTCTAACCATGACGTCACTTGTACATCGATATAAAGTGGTCGTATAGACATCCAAGACAGGTGTAGGTGTGTCTTAGTGAATCATAATTTTTATAACCATAAAATTTACGATCATAATCACAATCACTTTGCACAGTTACTCTTTTATGATTATAAATTTGCACGGCTTCATTCATAAACCAACAGTTGCTATTTTCTCTCGAAGTTATTTCTGTTAATCCAGTAAAGAGGATAAAGGAAACAAACTGTGATTTATTTGTAAAACTTAGTCCATCTGTTTCTAGTGACATTTAAGGAGTGATGATTTAATTGTAAACCTAGTATCTATAGTGTAGTTTCCTGTTGCACAATAGATGGTCAAATATAATGTTTCTTAGAAATTTCTTAGAGTAGCCGACTCTAACCCGAAGGTCCTGGGATCGAACCCCAGTCGTTCCAACATCCAGCTGAGGGTGAATGTGTTTAACACTGCATGGGAACATACAATGAAGACAACACGAAGCACTTACTAGTTGTATTATTATCTGAAGTGAATAAAACAAGTTAAATTTTGATGTAGAAAATACGTCTATATTGACCGTCCAGTGGACGTCGGAAAAAGACGTGGTCTGTCGTAACAGTCTGCACCTGGGAGGGACCCAAATTAGACGTGAAAAAATAACTTTAAAAAGACGTTGTTTCGACGTCTCCTTGCTCAGTGGGTAGCAGTGGACAACAAAATCAGTTTTGTTGTGTGTTTCCTTGACTGATGAAGCCTTCCGGACCAAAGGCGAAACATTTCAGCACAAAAATAAAAAGAAACTGTCCAGATGACAATGACTGAAAAATGTTGGATTGTATACCTGGATTATTGAGCATTATTTAAGCTTTGTGTTTGGAGTATTATTTTCCAATGTCAGTGAGATGTTAAAGAAAAGATAAAGAATAAGGGGCAGCGTTTTTAGCAGCAGAAACATGCACTCCGCCAATCTGTCGGACGACTAGGAACATAATTTCACTGTATCCCAGTACAATGATAATAAAGCTTATTCTGATTCTGATGTTATACTGGGAAAAACACCTATTAAAGTAATTATGTTAAACCATTTGCTCTGCTTGGTCCTTTTCAACAGAGTCAACGGAAAACATGTCAGAAAAATGGATTTGTTGTTAGGGAAAGAGTTTTACAAAATACTTCTGTCTGTAAAAGAATATCAAAGTTCATGTTCAGTAATCCAGGTAAAAAAAATCCAACAAACATAATCAGGTAATCTGGACCAGGGGTCTGCAACCTGCGGCTCTGGAGCCACATGTGGCTCTTTGGTCCCTCCGCTGTGGCTCTTTCAAGCTTTGACCAAAACTAACATAAACATTAATTTTATAGGATGTTATACTCGCAACAAAAAAGGACTAGTTTTAGCAGTTTTCCTGTCATTTCCTTTGCAAATATGTGTATATCTGTATACACATATATCACACATACATACATACATACATATATATATATATATATATATCTGTATATATATATACACATCTGTAATATGTATTACAAGTACTAATACACAGCGTAAATTATACTCACTTTAACTTTATTTCTTCAAAATAAGATACTCAATTACTCTTTTTTTTTTTATTGCATAAGCCCAGTTCAATGCACAGCACTGTTCTAGAAAAAAATTAATTCTGTGATAGACTTGCGACCTGAATATGGGCACCTCCTGCAACCTGAAAAAGGTTGAAAGGGGTAAAGACAATGGATGGATGGATGGAATCCAGTCTTTTCTTTTGTCTTAAAATGTAAAATATCAATAAAACAGATTTTTTTAGTTTTTTAATTTCATGCCTACAGGGCAGAAAAGTCCACTTGTCCATGGGCCACCAGTTAAAATGACAACTGTAGCAGGTTTTGTGGCTCTGGACACGTTTAATTTAGTGAAAGGGCAGAAATGGCTCTTTGGAACGTAAAGGTTGCAGAACCCTGATCTGGACGGTTTGTGTTGAAACGTTTCATCCAAAGGACTTCATCAGTCTGAGATCACTTCTATCCAGCTGGAGCCTTTCATCTCTGATGCAACAGTAAGAGGTCAGTACTAGATTATGGGCTGCTGGTAAATATCCTGCAGCAAACTGAAGATGAACATTTATCAAATGTTTGCCCTGCTTCTATTTTAAATCTTCATAGTTGAGAACTGTTGAGGTATTCACTGATTTCAGAGTTTACGCAATGATGAAATCCCAGTTTTTAAACAAATGTTTCTTTTTTTCTTGGTTTTACCGGTTACCACCTCACACAGAGGGCACTTGTAAAGTAGATCAACTATTGGCCATTAAATATTGATAACTTGTGTATCAACACATTCTTTTAGTCAAAGAACTAATCACGTATCACGAATAAATCACTGATTAGGATTTGGCAGAAAGGATCCTAAAAAATGCCAAAGTCCAATAATTTTTTTAAAGGTCAAAATTAAAATACAATTAACAAATTACTGTTGTAGTAAACAGCCTTTTCTTTTATTTCAGCTAATTTTAGGTCAAGATCAATGTAAAGGTGATAAGCTTTTTAAATTAAGAATAAGTGATTACTAAAAGCATCAAATTATATAACTTTTAAATAGTTTCAATTGAAATACAGGTTTTTGACTCAGAGCTGCAGTACAAAATACTCCAATTGCTTTTTTAATTGTGCTCTTCTATGGTTCCTTAATCTTTTAATGAATCACTATATGCCTTTTTAAACTACAATGTTTAATGATGAATCTTTAGGTCAATGTTTGATAAGTAGTTTAATTAGTAAGATATTGTACAGCCCAAATCAATCTGAAATCAATCCATTTTATGAATCTGAGCAAAAACAATGTTGGATACTACAGATTTAGTAATCAACTGACTTGAAATACATTTTTTATCTTATTTATAATAAAAATAAGGCGGTTTGAGATGCTCTTCAGTTGCTGAAGTCCAACTATTTCACCCCAAACGTTCTCAGTGTGGAGAAAGGGTTACACTGGTTTCTGTAACATCAAACAATCCGTAACTCAAACCAAAAATAAAACTTGAATTCAAGATGCTTTGTGCAACCGACTGGTGTTTAAGAACCCATGAGAGCACCTTTGAAAGCCTACAGAATTTGAGATTAAAAGCCACAAAACTCCCATCAAAATATTGAAAAATGTGTATTTGGTTAAAATATTGTAATTTAAAAAACTCAAAAGAAACTAACATTTTGTGTTTTATATTTTAATTATGTAACATACTCCTTATGAGGAAGATGTTCAATACAATTTTCAAAGCATCAAGTTTCAGAGTCATCATTTTGAGAGAAGTGGGATGTTGAGTTGAACTGTTAGAGGTAGAAGAGACGACAATAAAATTTGATCCAGGTTCTTCTCTGCTGTGGATCTTTACGACGATGGTCCCAGGACGAGACAGAGGTTTGACAGTTTACATGTCCAATTTATTCTCTCTTCTTGTAGTCCTCAAGGTGGGACAGGACCCATCCAGACGGTCCCAGGATAGCGCCGGCAAACAGCCCAATTGCAATTATAGTTTCCTGGACAACAGAGAGGACGTTTAATCATTTAATTAACAGGATTAAATCTTACGTTTTAGAACTCCTAAAAATCTGACAGTAAGATTTTACAAGAAAAACTAACAAAAAGGATGAAACAGCAACTCCTATGTTCCATATTTAAGGCTAGTTGGTCAATCAGGAATCAAAAGCAAGCACATTTAAAAGCAACAGGATATTTGGGGGGTTTTGATTCTTGAAGAAGTTTTGCTGTAATTTTATGAAATGACACCCTCAAGTGGTCACAAAGGCAAATTGTTCCAGCTCCTTGTTTAAAATTTCAACTGGATTAACATCTGAAGTGGCCAGAGTACCCGAGACCTCTGGCCCCGTCAGGCCTTGGCCTGGGTGGTGTGCGTCCTCAGTGCCCGGGCCTCGTTGCCCGGGCCTGGAACTGCATCGGTGCGGCGGGGGCCTATGAGTTTGTTGCTGTTGTCTACCTCTGGTCTTGGGGGTCGGGTCTCTGCTGCTTCACGGTTACTATTAAATGTTCTATTAGAGAAGCCTTATACACTTATGCATGCTCACAACCACATACAAATAGATGCAGGGATGCTTACGTAGGCTTTATATGTAGATATATAGATATGTATATGAATGTATATTCATGTGTATGTATGTATGTATGTATATAGGCGTAGGTATGGGTATATATATTTATGGAAACCTACTGCAAAGCCATGAATATTTTAAGTTCTTTATACATATGTATGTTGTTGCTGTGTTTTGTCAAGTTCTTTGCAGGTGAACAGACAGTGGCCGGGTGTTTTGCCATGTGCTCTGTGTATATTTCTTATATTTTGGGGTCTTACTTTGTCTTTTCTTTCTTTCAATCCTTTTAAATAAATAAATTAAAAAAATAACTTTAAAACATAAATATGGACTGTATCTGCTGTATCAACTGGTCTTCTTGTTTCAATAGGCTCTAATAGTCCATCATATCTCATTTTCACCTTATGTTACTTTAAATCATTCCATGTGATGCTTTTCTAACTCATTTTTAATTATTAAATTCACGTTAGTTTTGAAATGTGTGAAAGGCTAGCATTAGCCTAATCAGCGATAATTATTTTTCATCATATTAACGTGACAAAATAACATTGGATCGTAATGATAACTCCTTATAAACAGTGTAATTAAAAATATAAATAATATCTGAGGAGTCTGAGTTCAGAAAGTTATTCGTGTTTAGGGAAAACGGTGTTAAACACTTTTTGTTTAGGCCTAGCAAAATCAGAAAGAGAATACTGTTAAATTTACTTTCAATACAAACGATATACATTAGCATGATTAAACGACTAATCAAGCAACTGCGGATTTTTTACTGAATGAAAAATATTTTGGTGCAAGAATTCCCACGGACTGAACTTTTTTGACCTCGACAGTGAAGGACAGATGCTAACCGTTAGCATCATGTTAGCTTTGGAACGACACTCACAAAGGGGCCGATTTTCTCCTTCGCCGGTCTGGAGTAAAGGTTCGCAGTCTGCGTGACGCTGTTGCTACGCAGAACCGGAGCAGCACGGCGGGCGATGGTCCTCAGAAACACTGGCATTTTTCAAAAATCGGGTTTTATCTCTTTCGATGACTGAAGTTGTCTTTCAACGAAAAGCGCAGGTATAACGCTGAAAGGAAGTGATCCGGTTGCTTAAGTATCCCTCCGCGAACATTATCAGCAGTTTAGCGCCACCTCCCATCCTGGAGGGAGTACTGCCTCATTCTCATAAAGAAATTGTTCTAATCAATACGTTTTTGATGACACTATATGTATTTGCAAATGTTTTATTCGTTTAAAGAAAATAAATCATCAAATTAAGAAGAAAGAATTGTTAATACAGAGGTAAAAAATACCCACCTGCATGAATTGGCACTTCACCAGAGCTAAACAGTTATGCAACATGCCAAAACATTATTACCCCTCTTTAATTCAGAGTGTTTTTTCCTGTCCAATCATTTATACCCAGTTATGTAATAAAACATTCATGTTTGAAACTGTTTTTAGATGTAGTTCCTCTTCAGAAGAATGTTCTGATTGTTCTAGAAAGCTGCATTTTAAGAACATACAGAAAAAGCTTTGAGGCTCCTGACTAAAAACCACTGTGCATGCTACAAGAAAGTCTTGATTCCTGTAATCTATTAATCCAACACTGATTTTTGTTAAAGCATCATCATCAGCAGGAGGTAGTTCAAACTTTAGTTCAGTTTTGTGATGTCGAAGTTAGAAACCAGCTTTTAATCCACGTGAACAGTAAATCCTTTCTTGTGTACAAGCTGGTATGTAATAATCCACATTCACCCCCCACCTCTGTGCAACAGGTTTTAGTTTCACCACACTTGCCTCTCTGCACTTTTATTCTGATTAAAAAAGGATCTGCAGAATTTTCAAGCGATCGTTTTTTCTCTTTAAACGACTGTAATATTTTGTTATTTTTACTTTAAAGCAACTTAGAAAATGGGGATTGAATCTGAGGTCAATATTTCCAGTGACGCTGCACCGTACGGAGGGAAGAGTGTTTTTTCTCAGACGGAGCACAACATTGTGGCTGGATACCTGATAACTGCAGGTAAACAAGAGAAAAGAGCATGTTCTGTGCAATTTCTAATGCAAACATACAATACAGCTTACTGAGATTTCAAACAAATGAATGTAATAAAACAGACTTCTGCTTAGAAAAAACATCAAATGAAGTTTTACTCTGAGTTTCTTCCTACCATCAGACTGTTTTTCTTCTCTCCTATAAGGTGTCATCAGTTTAGCGAGTAACATTGTGGTGCTGATGATGTTTGTGAAGTTCAGGGAGCTTCGCACCGCCACCAACTTCATCATCATCAACCTGGCCTTCACTGACATCGGAGTGGCTGGGATCGGTTATCCCATGTCGGCTGCCTCGGACATCCACGGAAGCTGGAAGTTTGGACATACGGGCTGTCAGGTGAGGTATTCAAAATCCAAAAATAAAACCTTAGAAACACCTGATCAAGGGATTGAAAAAAAAAATGTGGTTGCTAGGAAGAAAAATATCAATACACTGAGAGCGGATTAGCAAATTTACATGAAATAATGTTAAGATTTAAGCATTTTACGTCTTGATTTTGCTTTAAATAAAACCTTTTATCAGTGGTTTATGAATCCAATTTAAATTTCTCCTCAGCTGTTTAAGAATATATAATAAATGACAACCCATTGAACATAAATTTGAATTAAAACACAATGCTGTTGTCTAACCTTGTGATATAAATATGTAGCTTATCTTGTTTTGTTTTTTTTCCTCCAGATCTACGCAGCTCTCAACATTTTCTTTGGCATGGCCAGCATCGGTCTGCTCACCGTGGTGGCTGTCGATCGCTACCTCACAATCTGCAGACCAGACATAGGTACTTTCACAAACCCTCCACAGAGCCCCTTCTATAGATACAAATTTGGTCAAACCAATCATGGACCCCATCACCCGTCATGACATTTACTGAACATCTGCTTGCAGCTGAGATACAAACTTTTTATTCCAATTTCTCTGAATTATTGTTTACCTCTTCTTTGACTCCAATTATGTCTTAAGATTTATTTAGATCTATGGAAAATCAACAGATGATTGGTGCCTTTTAATCATCCATAAACAGTATACAAAAAAAAAATCTTCATTAAACACATCAGTAGATATTGTTCATACAGACACGTTCAGACATTGTTTACTTCCTTGTGTTTTGTCTTTCCAGGACAGAAAATGACAGTGAGATCGTACAACATTCTTATTCTGGCTGCCTGGCTGAATGCAGTCTTCTGGTCTACCATGCCCATTGTGGGCTGGGCGGGTTATGCCCCTGACCCGACCGGAGCAACGTGCACCATCAACTGGAGGAAGAATGATGCGTAAGAAACAGATTTTTGAAAACTACTCAGCTGAAAAAGCTAAAACGCCTTTGAAAACCTCAGAAATGTCATGTTAATCATCAGTTATCATGACAGGCCTAAAAAAAAACCAAAAAACATAAGACTCCTCTTTTGCTCTCCCTCCACAGCTCCTTCATCTCTTACACCATGACAGTGATTGCTGTGAACTTCGTGCTTCCCCTGTCCGTCATGTTTTACTGCTACTACAACGTGTCAGCCACTGTTAAAAGATATAAGGCCAGCAACTGTCTGGACAGCATCAACATCGACTGGTCGGACCAGATGGATGTCACCAAGGTGAAATCTGAACCATTTTCAACAAGAAACTCTTACATACAGCTCAGGTTTTAGGTTAACGTCCCAGTTTGTTGACCTGAGATCATCCAGGGCGAGCTCTGAGTAGAACTGCCACTTTTCACTTAAAGGAGTCGGTTGAGGTGGTTCAGGTGTCCGATTAGGACAATGACTGAGGTAGACTTTTGTTCAAAGGGTGGCTCAAAGGTGGTCAACACTTTTTCAAGGGGGATACATACTTACATTTAATACACCGCACAAGCACATTGTTTTTGACTGAAATATTCAATGGTATATTTGAGGGTAAGAAAATACCTGAGGATTGGAGAAGAAGTGTGCTGGTGCCCATTTGTAAGAACAAGGGTGATGTACAGAGTTGTAGCAACTTGCAGGAGAATTAAGTTGATGAGCCACACAATGATACACCATCTTTGCTTTGAAGATGCTGTTGGAGAAATACAGAGAGGGTAAGAAAGAACTCCAATGCGTCTTTGTGGATTTAGAAAAAGCATATGACACAGTGTTGAGGGAGGAGGTGTGGTATTGCATGAGGAAATCTGAAGTGGCAGAGAAGTATGTTAGACTGGTACAGGCCATGTATGAGGACATCAGGACAGTGGTGTGATGTTCTGTAGGAGTGACAGATAGCTTCAAGGTGGAGGTGGGAGTGCATCAAGGATCAGCTCTGAGCCCCTTCTTGTTTGCTCTGGTGATGGACCGACTAACCGATGAGGTCAGGCAGGAATCCCCGTGGACTATGATGTTTGCAGATGACATTGTGATCTGTGAGAACAGGAAATGAGTTGTAGAGATCTTAGAGAGGTGGATGTATGCACTTGAAAGAAGAGGAATGAAATCCAGCTGTAGTAAGACAGTACATGTGTGTGAATGAGAGGGAGGCTGGAACAATGAGGATACAAGGAGCAGAGGTCACAAAGGTGCAGGACTTCAAGTACGGTACTTGGGATCCACTGTCCAGGAAAATGGAGTGTGGTAAAGATGTGAAGAAAAGAGTCCAGGCAGGATGGAGAAAAGTTTCAGGAGTGATTTGTGACAAAAGGGTGTCAGCAAAGGTCATGACCAGTATGGTCTGGAGACAGTGGCACTGGCAAAAAGACAGGAGAAAGAACTGGAAATGGCAGAAATGAAGATTTTGAGGTTCACCTTAAGAGTAACAAGGATGGACAAGATTAAGAATGAGATTATCAGAGGTATAACACAAGTTGCACAACTGGGAGATAAAGTTGGACAAAGTTATTATTGACATGTCCAGACCGAGATGGGACAGTGGGTATATTGGTAGAAGGATGTTAGAAATGCGGCTGCCAGTAGAATGACCAAGATGAGATACATGGATGCAGTTAGAGAAGACATGGGGGTAGTTGGAGTCAGGACAGAGGATGCAGAGGACAGAATGAGATGGAGGTAGCGTTGGTTAAGATGATATAAGGAATATTTTTAAAAAGTGGAGTTCCAAGATTTCACCTTTCCAAAACCCATAAAGCAGCTTTAAGCCTGATAACATTTTCTCTCCACTTTACACCTTCACGTGTGACCAAAACATCTCTCTCAAGAGCCATTCAAAGACCCCGATGTCCCTCAGGAGGGAGGTAATGTGTGAATTTACCTGCAATGAGTGGAGCGTCTCATGCAATTTAAAGCAAGCATCTCCACAGTCAAGTTTTAAATTGAAAAAGCTCCCTTGATGAAAAGTGAAAGGTCTTCTTCTACAAAATAGAAATCAAATTTGCTTACTTTTAGGAAATAGAATTTTGATAAATCAAACCTTTTCTCTCAAAGTAGTTTTTGAATCTTTGTGTTTCAGATGTCCATCGTAATGATCGCCATGTTCCTGGTTGCCTGGTCTCCCTATTCCTTGGTGTGTCTCTGGGCATCATTCGGCGACCCAAAGACCATCCCAGCCTCCATGGCCATCATCGCCCCACTCTTTGCCAAGTCCTCCACATTCTACAACCCCTGCATCTACGTGATTGCCAACAAGAAGTGAGTGGTTCCAGTTCTCCAGAGTGTTTGAAGCTGAGTGTTAGAAATTTTAAATTATGTCTTCCTGCAGGTTCAGAAGAGCCATCGTTGGGATGATTCAATGTCAAACCAGGCAGCGGGTCAACATCAGCACCCAGGTTCCCATGACAACCTCCCAGCAGCCTCTGACCCAGTGAGGACTGTTGCCTCAGGATGACCCCACATTAAATATTTAAATATCGAGGGAATCAGACCCATTTATGATTCAACATGAGCGTTCTTTACTCTCACTGTTCTAATGGGTACCTGAATGCACCGTGGTATTTACTGTGTAAATTCCATCTTCCAGTTGTAATTGAATATTTAACATGTCAGCAACACAATTAAAATGTTTCCCATTGTGCCATTTTCTTCCTTTTAAGGGCAATTTATAAAATTGTTCGAAAGATGGGGAGACTGATTATCACCTGTTGCAGACAGATTAAAGGGTTAAAGTTTTTGCCTGGTTTATCGTTTGTATCATTAGTAAAACATTTCAATCCATTTGATTAATTTTTATAAAACTCTTTAGTAATCACTGGTTATAGATCAGTTAATAGACATTGTCCAATGCAAAACTGGCTTTAACTCGGCGCCTTTTACTAATACTGAGGTCAAATTTGGTGTGGTAGTAGCTGAGAGTCCTCCTCAACACATCGCTTGAGATAATGGCAAGTCATTTATAACGTTTGACATAAGAGTTTAGTCTAAAGAGCTTCAAGGGCTGCAAATGCTTGTAATGCTACAATTTTCTGCTCTGCATGCAACAAGCCCAAAAGCCTGGATCTGTGATGGTCTGGGATTGGACCAGCGTTCTGATGGCAGCACTATTACAGAAGACTCCAGCACAGACATTCCAGCAACATCTGCCGCCTTCAAAACCACAACTTTTAGTGCATGTTTGTCCAAAACAGTAAAAACGAAACACATTGTGGTCACATTCCAAAAGCTGAGGACGAGTTCTGGACTGCTGGACACCTCAAGACGAGTTTACAAGGAATGAGACAAAACGACACCTGAAACTCTTCATCACCTGGTAGCCTCATCATCAGAACATCTTTTAAGTGATGAAGGAAAAGAAACAGAACTGTACTGAAACATTATAAAAGGTTGCAGCAGAGATGAAGAGCTAAAGATGAAACAAAAGTTGTAGCAAACCTGCTAAATAATAAAATTCATCGTCATTGTAGGAATTGCTGTTTTTATTTTCATGTTTTTAGAGTTCCCAGTGTTTGTAATCTGGAGGATTAAAACATCTGTTAAATTGTTCTTTAAAGTAGTAAAACTGTCCCCCTTAATCATAGCTGATGGCTCAGAATGAGATAAATAAAGTAATGTAAATAAAAAATTTAAAAAGTTCATTCAGCTTGACGTCTTTGGCTTTCAGAAGGATGAACGCTGACAACATGCTCTGAAACAAGGTGGGATTATAGTCAAATTCTCTGAATTATTCAGAAGGCATGATGCATCCAAGGTGCTTTAGAAGCAACAGTTTCAGTTTTCATGGAGGTTTATGAAAATGTCAATACTTTAATTCAAAATTTTACGTTAGTTAGTTTTCATGTATTTTGTAGTAAAAACTGCATCATCCTGAGAGTAAAATTTGAAAAATCATCTTGTTTCCTGCAGGAAGCAGAGGATCTTTGTTCCGTTTCACTTCACGTTGTTCTTCAGCCAGGTTCCGATCTCATCCCTGTTCCTCTTCAGCCACTCCATGTTGTTCCTCACAGTCTCCAGCGCCTGCTGCCTCGGCATCTCTCCGGCACCGGCGTCCGGCGTCAGCTGGAAGAAATGCTCCATCTGACGAAGCCAAGCAGAGGAAACTCCGTTTGGAATCAAAAAGAAGCATCAGATTTAGATCAAGAGCTCTGTTCAGACATTTAAAAGGGAAAATGATTGTAATGATTCACGGCTTTAAAAAAAAACAAAGACGACTCTGACCTTCCAGAGCTGGAGCTCGGTGTTGTAGGTGGTTGTGATTTGATTGGGCAAGCGGCCGAGGTTTCTGTCGTTGATGGTGTATCTATAAAAACAGATCAGTTGTTAAAATTTAAAGGCGAGTAAAGCCCAAGACTTTCCAGAGCTCAGACATTTTCTCTCTGAAAAACTAAATATCTAAAACACAGTAGAAAATCTGTTTGAGGGACTGAAACCAAACGCAGCGAGGAGAAATTAAAATTTAGCTTCGACATTTACTTTTTCAGTTTTACAAAAGTCCTTGAATGAATTAAGTGCAATATAAACTCCATAAAAATGACCAGAACAAAAATGAAAACACATTTTGTAAAATAAAAATAAAAAGAAAATGATTTCAAACTTATTTGTTTTTAAAATAGAAGATGAATCTGATCGGAGGGTTTTATGTTGTGTTTTAGCTTTTACTCGTTTCTTACATTTAATTAATTTATTTATTTATTGATGATTTTATCATCTGCTGGAGTAAATTAAATCAACCTTTTTGTTTTTAAGACGCTATAATAAAATAGAATTGTTATTCTTATTTAAAGTAGTGGTGAAAAATCTTCAATACATCAAAATATCTTAAGCCTCAGCAGCTGAGTGTAATATTGTGAGCAACAAAATAAAAAAATCATTTTAATAAAACTAAAGCAGAAGGACCAAAAACATTCAAAAGTGGGAAAATTTTACAGACATGTTTTAAAAGATGCAGTAAGTTGAACTTCTGCAGGCTGAACCTTTAAGACGTCTCCATCTTTTGTCCAAATTTCTCACATTTTGTTCAAGTAATTCAAAATAACTTTTTTTTTTTTTTTTATTATTAATTTGTGGAATTATTTTGACTTTACCAAAAAAAAAATACTGATTTAAAGTATCCAGACTTGACAGTTTTCACTGAGGTGAAGGACAAAAAAAAATGTGTCTCAAACTGACTAACATGACTTACAATATAATTAAACAAAAAGATGTTTATCGCTTATCAGCAAAGATTTTCTGCTTTAAAATCCTCAAAGTGCTGACTCATTTTATCTTTTTAATCTTTATGAGATAATAAATCACCAATAAAAAGTTTTCACGTCCCTGGATATTTTCTGTTTTAATTGCCGTCATAAAATCCACTGTGTTCGATATAAAAAAGGCATTTTTGACCAAAACAAACAAAAACCTAAACATCAATGGCAAATCTATTTTCTACTGATAAATATATTTAATTCAAATTAGTGACTGTATAAATTTTCACCCCCTTCCCTTCAGTATTTAGTCCAAGCACCTTTGGATGGAGTCTGTGTGAAGTCTCATTTTGGCACATCTACACTAAAACTAATTATTTTTTATTTTTATATTTTTAAAGAAAAAAGCCACTCCAGAACAATCACATTGTTGTTTTAGCTTATGTAGCATTTGTGCTGGAAGCTTCGGCTCATTATTTTGCTGTAAAATAAATCTACTGAGTCATATTTCTGCAGACAGCGTCCCATTGTCCTCCATGTTTCTCTTCGTTTACATTTTACCCTTTGTCTTTACAAGCCTTTCATGGCTGGCTGCAGGGAAGCAGCCCCATAGCATGATGCTTTCACCACCATGCTTCAAGGTGGGGGACAGTGAGCTTATAGGGATGTGCAGTAGCATTCTCTTTGCCACTCTCCCATAAAGCAGAACCCAGTGAAGCAACTGGGAATACCGATAAACTGGAGAATAGACCTTCCAAACACATCCATCCATTTTCTTTTCCTGCTTCTCCTTTTGTGTTCGGAGGAAGCAGGTGCCCATTTCCAGCCGTCAAGGATCAACAGGTGAGGACACCCTGGACAAGTAACCAGTTCATCACAGGGACACAGAGACAAACAAGCATTCACTCCAACTGACCTGTTGACCAGGTAGTCCCAGTTTAAAGTGGTCCAGTCCCAGGCCATGGTCTGACCCAGCGAGTTGTACGACACGTAGCGCACCACGGTGAACACATCCTGACTCCTCACCACGTTCTCATCTTTAGTCGCCTCCAGGAGCCTGTGGAACAGAGGAAATGTCTTTGTTGCTCGTTATGAGGATTTCAAGCTGCAGATCTGATGTGCACGAAGACCATCTCAAGCAGACTTAAAACTCAGTCTCTACATCTTCGTCTACTTCGCAATTTGTTTGTAATAAAAATACATGTTGGAAGATTAATGGACTTAAAACATTTTTTTTAAATCAAAGGAAAACTGTCACTTTAAATGTTCAGTGGGTGGGATTTAGTGACATCTAGTGGCATAAACTACAAAGTGCAAAAAAAAGAAAAAATCTTAAGACAACATTTAGTTTATCGCCTGGAGCTGACGTGTCCTGTCTGTGCACATCTGTTAGCAAAATATCTGATAACCCATTTGATGGATTTTATTGAAACTCTGGATGTACATCTACAAATAACTTACAGTCCCCCAAATATAAGATGGTCAGCACAGCTAACTTACATCAGCCTACACAAAATCTACTATAACTTGGTCAGTTTTACAGATGTTGAGCTAAATTTTGTGTGGTAGTAGCAGAGAGTCATCCATATGATATTCTTTGAGTACTAACACATCTCATAAGAGCTCATTATATTGCATGAGATTGAGCATGATGTCATTTACAAGATTTGATCCAAAACTCTACAACAGTCTCCACAAGATGAAATTGTGTTTTATTAGGAGGAAAAAAATCATCGTCTCATTTATTTATTCATCTTTTTATAAAAGCTCTCAGGACCTTTTCTCTTTTCTTAATAATAATAAGTTTGTGCTAGAGGAAAATGTGTCTTTGAACACAGCAATACTCTAAATACATCAAGCTTCATACAGAACAGATATTTGTGGCAAAATAAATATCAGCTGAAGGTCAAAATAATGTTAAAAAAATGTCCTCCTTTTCAAAGTTTTTATTCCTTGTCTAGTTCTGCTAGTACAAACATTGACCTTTATAATCTATAAAAAATTAAGCAATAAGTCCGTTTCAATCCTAAACTTAAGCTTTGTTTTCAGTGACCTCCACATTTATTAATAAAATGGAAAATTTTACAGTTTCAAAAGTGTTTTCGGTTTCCCAAAGGGCAGCTTCTGGACTTGAAAGCAAAGAGCGAGGAGGTATTTTATTTACTTATAAAGAAGATTGACGTCCTCCACAGAAGCCAGCCCGTACAGCAGCTTGTCCTTCTCCTGAGCCAGAGTCGAGTCTTTGTACCTCTGAAACATGATATTCCACTTTTCCTCAGAGCCCGAGTTCCTCATGCCGTAGCGATACACGAGCAGCCTGAGGTTCACAGGAACGCTGATGCAGGTCAGGAGGGGAAAACGGAGATAAAAACACATTTTTTTCAACAAATGCTTTATTAGAAATCATGATCAGTGTTTGTAAAATGACTAAACTCAACCTTAGAGTCCCGTCGATCCACTGGTCAAAAATATGAGAGGCTTGATTCAGAGAGTCCTGGTCATTCATCTGACATGAGATGGTGAGCACAGTTTCCCTCAGCAACCTGAAACAAACATTTACCACAAAAAATTAAAATAAATAAAATTAAATAAATTAAAAAAAAGCAGCAGCATTAACTACAAGCTAAAAAGAGCAGAACAGTTGCAACAATCAGCTAAACATGCTGAAATGAGTAAAACTGTAGCTATCCATTTCTATTTTCTAAATGTATGGAATTAGTTAATTACCAAAACAAATGCTCAAGCTAACATTGGAAAAACTAGCAAAAACGTGCAAAACTGTAGGTAAAATTAGCAAGAGAAACTACAAAAAAAACCCAGAAGATATTAAAATTAGTAAATGCTGCTAAAATTCACAAAACAGTAGCTAAAGAAGCAAATATGTAGCCAGAATTAGTGGATTTGTAGCTAAAAGCAGCAGAATGGTAGCTACACATTGACAGCAGCAGCTGAAGAAAAAAGGATTAAGTATGATGAAGCAGATTTCAAGCAGAACAAAGTTTTTAAGGGAATTTAGGGGGATGTTAATAGATTTCTACAGGGATTTTAATCTTAAATAAAGATAAATATTCTGAAAAATAAAAAAAAGTTACCAATAAAAAAATAAAAAGTCACTGCACAATATTCCCGATCAAGCTGAACATTTTGATTTGTGAATTGTTGAAAAAGCACAAGGTATGCAAACGTAGTTTGATGGTAAAAATCTTTGAAAAGAATCTATAAACCCACAGTATGAATGTTGACTCAGCATGACTGACACAATAACTGATGGCTTAAAATCTTATTTCTGCTGCTGCACCTTTCGGTTTGCGTTCCTTCATCCTTCCACCCAAGTCGAGTAGAAATCGGTTTGACGTGTTGACGAAACAGTTTCTAGGAGATAAAAAGTCAAATACTTTGTTTATTTTAAGCCAAGAAAACAGCAGCATCCAACCAGACAACATTCTGCAGTGCTACAACTAATAATAAAACCTTAAATATTAAGACAATTTAAACAACCACAGTTAAGAACATTGACTCAAAGATTTAGGATTTGTTGGATTTTGAGCTCAATGTTAAATTTAAACTGATTTGTGTATTCCAGCTGGAAGTTTCAACATCGTGGGTTTCCAGATAAATGCTTGTTGTGACATCATTCAGCTGTGCTGCTCACCTGAAACAGCAGGTAAAGGTCGTCGTCGTTGGACAGCATGTCCCGGACGTAGGCGATAGAAGCGGCCACTCGACTCCACACGATGTAGTCGGACTCATTTTGAAGATACATGGTGAGATTAAAGGCATTACCATAATCCACAACATCAGCCCTAATTGGTGAAAACAAACTTGTTGTGGGTTCACTGGATTAGCTCTGGAATGTTTACCAAGTGTATTTTTAGTTCATACCTAGCAAGAGCAAACACATCATCGATGTAGCTTGTTCGATCAGCTGCGTCGAACTCCTGTTAAAATAAACAGTGATTTCTACAGCAAATGAACACATCTAAAAAAAAAAGAGATTAAAATGCAAGTTCGTTTAAAAATACAGTGAGAACTCCAACGGCTGAACAACTTTGTTAAAATTTGCTTTAAAAAAGTTGAAACTGAGTTAAAAGAAGCAGCTCCCTAGGCAAAAAAATTGAAATAAAAAAATAGCTAAAAGTAGAAAAATGCTAGCCAAAGGCTAAATGAAGCAACAACTAGTTAAAAGCTATAAACAGCAAAACCTTAGCTAAAAATAGCAAACGTTAGCTGAAAGCTAAATGTAGCAAAAACATTAAAATTTGCAAAGCCTGGCTAAAAGCTTAAAGTGGCAAAAGGTTAAACACCTAAATTATCAAAAGGCTAATTAAAATAGTTTAGAGCTAAAAGTATTGAATGGTTAGCTAAAAGCAAATAATTGCAAAGGTCTAGCTAAATGAAAAAATATCTAAAACTAGCTAAAAGCAAAACGTTATGGTAGGACAAATCTGTTGAAACGGTGTTCAATAACGATGTGAATGTTTTGAAGGAAATGAAAAATATCCAAGTTTATCTTTGGCAAGATATTTTGGTGTATGAACAGCTACAATTAGCAGAATGTACGGAGAAGTTGCAAAAAATGTACACACACAAAAAAAAAAAAAGCCTTTACACAACAACAAGCAACGCAGTCGTGAGCGATGCTGATCTGAGGCCAGCTGTACCGAGTGGTTAGTCTGAAGCTGCTGACTGATGTCAGTCCACATGTGGTCTTCATGATTGACTCTGTAGAAGCCAATATGGTCATTATTGATCTTCAGCAGTCCGTCTTCTGCTGACGAGTAGTTCCCGATGACGTGCTCTGAAAGGTTTGGATAAAACAAGTCAAAACATCAACCATCACATATTACCCCACATTTGCTGATTTATTGAATTTTGAGGGGTTTATAGGTGAAGTTGTGATTTTAAAGTGATTTGAACAACAAATGTGAACAAAAACAGAAAACTTGACTGAAAAATGTATACATCACATTCTCAATCTCTAAATGTTTTCCCCTAAACCAGTTGATTAATTTATGTTTATATATTTTGCTGAAATGCGAAGCTTTGTGCTTTTTTCAGCTCCGCAGAAACAAGTTTTCCACGAGAATTTCTCCATTATAATTTTATTGGTTCTTATTGATTCCAAGGCCTGCTGACATTCCCACAGCATGATGCTGTCCCCACTGTGTTTAACTGTAGGGAAGACTCTCTCCAAGTGCCAACTGCACTAGAGACGGGAATAAGTAGGTACCTTATGTTCTTATGAATAAATACTGTCCAAGTTTCTCAGTTTCCACACAGGAGACGTGACAACAAAAGCTACAAAATCGGTTTCAAAGAAGCTAATTTTATTAAGTAAAACATCAAAATTTAGACTTTTTGTGGCAAATACTATACATATACAGTACTACTAATATATAGCATATTTAAATGTTGCCGTGTGGCAGCAGAAATCTTAATTTCTTTAAAAGCTGAGTTTGAACACTGTACCTGCACTGTCTTTGTCAAACATCGTCACCATGTTCTTGTCACTCTGCACAGAATGCCATTTGACTGGAATTGTCCACTTGTATCTATAACAAACACAATTAAAGTCATTAAAACACTGACATGCACCACAAAATCAGAACTCATCTATTCACAGCGCAGACATCTTAGTTTATTTAAAAAGGTAATGGCACTAAAATCAAGTTTTTAATAAACTGCTCACCGAAAAGGTGAAGGAGGCTTGCTGGCGTCAGCTAAGGGGTCCAGGAGAAAACGCCTCTGGGTCAGTTTGGCTTCGGTTCCTGAGGCGATCAGATCCACGACAGGATAACCCATCTGCTTGGTCCAGGTGTCCATAACCTCTGCAATGGGCAACCCACTCACCTGGGATAATATTCAGAAATTAAACTCCTTTACCTGCTTCACCTCATCTCATTAGAAATGATCCACAACTTCTTTAGAACCTTTTTAACCTCTCCAGGTTCTGCAATGCCTCCAACTGGAGGACGACCGCCATAACCACTGGGCCAAGCCTGATTTAAGCATTCACGTTTAAATCAGAACAAACCATTTAAAGCTAACGTACTTCTGCGAGAGAGGCCCAGAAGTTGGCCGTTTTGGCATTCTTGAAGTGGTAGTCTTGTAAATATTTCTGTGGACAGGAGAAGAAGAAATAAAGAAATAACAGTCCATCACTCAGCTGCTGTGGTCAAATGAGCTAAAGGTTTGAAAACTTCACGGTGACTCACTCTGCAGCCGTCTCTGAACACATCTCTGCCCATCCAGTCCTCCAGCATCCTGAGAACAGATGCTCCCTGGAAAATGTCAGACAGTTCATATTACACCAGGATCTCTTCTCAGTCAGGCATATGAAAACACTATAACTTTAAACTGAATACAACTTTGTTACCCTGTTTTATTCAGTAAAACAAGGGATCAAGGACAATTAAACTTTAAACAAGGGATAACACCCAAAATTTGAGATGTTTCTTTGCTTTGACACTTTTGATTTGAATGAATCTTCTGCAGAACTTGAAGACCTGTTGAAGAGCAGAGAAACAACTAAGACTTACAGGACAGTGATCCTCGAGGACCATGACTGGGCACCACAGATGGTAATTTTTAGTGCTGGTTATCAGGTTTGGTTTACAATCCTGATCGTTGGTGCTTAAATTTAGGGTTTTTTATTAATAATTAAACACTAAATCTATTCCCATGATTGCTTCTAAGGTTTCTTGTTTCACACCTTGCTGTAGGAGATGGCGTCGAACACAGAGGTGATTTCTGCCGGACTCGACACGTTCACGATGATCGGATGAGATGAAAGGAGGGCGTCGTTCACCATGACGGGAAGCACGTCACTGACGATCATGATGTCTCTCTGTGGAACCACGAAAAGACACGTGCACGTTTCAAGCAGACCAAGACCTTCAGAGCAACAGTTTGTGTGTCTAAAGCAAAGCTCACCATTTCCCAGGAAGGTTCGGCCTCCTCCACTCCGATGTACTCAAAGAAACTGGCAAAACCCTCGTTGAGCCAGAGGTCGTCCCACCAGTCCATGGTGACGATGTTTCCAAACCACTGCAAAAGGTGAATGAAGATGTAATGACCTTATTTTATTCATCCATCCATCCACTTTCTGCCATTGTTGTGTAGTGGAGAAAACGGGTCCAGGAGGGAAACCCACGTATCTCCCCAGGGAGATCATCAACCTCCTCCTGAAGGATCCCAAGACAATCCCAGGCCAGAAGAATTAATTTTTGCATAATTTGCATGCCCTGCAACTTATACACCAAAGAGACTTATGTTTTTCCCATATTTATAAACCAATTTTTGGCTGCGATATGAATGTTTTCATTCATTCCGACATTGAAAATATTGAACACAACCATTTTCAGCCATTAGATGGCACTCTAGCAGTATGACATGCCGTTGTATCATGTAATGGGTTGAAGTGACTATTAATGACACAATCGGCTTGCCATAGCATGCCACCTTTGTCCGTTTTGCCTGGAGCGACCATCAAATCAGCTTCATTTCGTTGCACGGCCCCAGCGAAATGCAGCTAATTTGACCATTGAAGTGCATTTTTTAAGTAAAAGTTCAACTGAGCCACACTTTTATCACGGGGGATCCGTACCCAGAAGACCCGTGATAAGTGAAAAACTACGAAGTAGGAATAGTACAAGTAGTAGTTTATTTTATTATTTATATAGATTAAGGCGTTTTAAATGATTCCCACACTCTTGCAATATTCTAAACAATGTTTCTAAACTCTTAACACTCTAAAAGAGCACAGAATGTCATGACTTCAGCTTCTTGCCTCATCTGCTCTTTGCCACCTGCAAGTGCTCTTGGCCACGCCCACTTCTCCGCTCTGCACGCTTAACAGCTAATCAGCTGTTTAACTGCAGCAGGAAGTTTATCCTACAGTAAGGGCTGCACAAAGCTGCAGGAAGAGGCTTTCTGCTGCTCTGGGCTACACAAATGTGCAGCAGGTGATAAATAATTTAAAATAATTTTAAATAAAAATTCCATGCCAATCGTGCGGCTCATCCATCAAATCAGCCAATTGTGTGTCATGCCCAATCTTTTTTTGAAAAACCACGATAAAGCGAAGCCGCGATAAATGAACCGTGAAGTAGCAAGGGACTACTGTAATGTGGAGCAAACAAATAATTGTTTTATGTGCTTATCTTGTTAGATTTCGAAGAAATGTGCAGCGTTCCAACTTCCTGATTTCCTCCCTACGCGTGCTCCCAGAGCACGGAGGCAGCGAATACTTTTGAAATGCAGATGATTTTACCATTTAAGTGCATTTATTAAGGAAAAGTGAGACTGAGGCACACCTTTACTATAATGTCGAGCAAACAAATAATTGGTTTTAGGTGGTTATCTTGTTAAATTTTGAAGAAATGCACAGCGACTCGTCCCTCTGCGCGCTCCCACGAATTGGCTTTTAAAATGCAGCTGATTTGACCATCAAAGTGCATTTATTAAGGAATAGTTAAACTGAGACAAACAACTGCTATAATTTCGAGCAAACAATTGTTTTTGAGTGTTAATCTTGTTAAATTCTTGTTAAAGTCCTCCCGTGCACACTCCTGCGGCCACCATTTGGCAGCCAATCGATTGTTGGGACAACGCCACCCCACGTTTCAGGGTTTGCAGCGGTGATGTTAAACTCAACGCAGCAGCAGCGACGCATAATAGATGCTTATACAGCGAAGTGACATATTTATGTTTTTTCCACTTTATTAGACATATTTGGACTGATGCGACTTATACGGCGGTGAGACATGTACGACGGAAAATACGGTAACCCTAAAGAATGTTGTCAAACACTTTCTGAGCAGCAATCAATGATTTTTATCAGAAAGCACTACATTTTCGTTACATTCCCTGCACACTAGCAAAGCTATTTTCAATACCTGCTGGGAAATCCCTACATCTAAAATATGTAATGAGGTTTCCTCTTTCAAATGACAAAGAATTCTTATTAGAATATGTTAAAAATAGGATTCAGACTGATTATACTGGGGTATTCCCAATTTGCAAGAGAAATCAAGCCATATCTCTGGAACCTCTCACAATCAGGATGACCTGGGTGACAAAATGTAATTTTAAAAAGACGGGAATCTGCAAACGTGCCAAGTTTAGTTTGACCAGATATGACTTGATCCCTGATTTGATGTACGAGGTCACAAATGAAAGCCACGCTGTTCCTCCTGAGTTCAAGGCTTTCCATAAATTCTCAACTATATCGTGCTGGAAAAATCATTTTCGGTGCATAAGGAACAAGTTACTGGTTTAGCAAAAAACAAAATAAAATACCATCGGCACTTTAGGGACTATAAATTCTTCTGTTCCTTTTTGTTATATTATTACAAATGTAATAATTTATTTCAGTAAATAGCTTGATAAAAATAAATGGATTAAAATAAAACATTGTTTTCCATGCAACAAATGAGCACATTTCCTACAGACGTTATTTGTCCGCTTTAGTAATCCACTCTGGCATGTGTGTGTTCATGACTTAACCATAAAAGTTAAAGGTTCATTGCTCCGGTCATGTGGGACTGCTTTACTACAAGTCATAAACAACTGGGAACAACCCATAAATCCCGTAACTTCAGTTCCTACAACTTTATAGACCGTCCTTATCTTCTGCAACAGTAAAACGAATGATACGACAATAAAAAGTTCACACGAGTTTTAACAATAGCTCATATTTTAATTATTTACATATCTAGAACTTTGATTTCTCTTTTTTGGTTTGTTTTAATGCCAGCACCAAAGGAGAAATTGTTAAAATCCAGATATAGAACTAAGTTGATCAGAGCAGGTTCTGTTACCTGGTGGACCAGTTCGTGGGCGATGACGCTGGCCACCCGCTCCTTGTTGGAGGACGACGACTGGTCCTTGTCATACAGAAGATTGGTCTCCCTGTAAGTGATCAGACCCCAGTTCTCCATGGCACCGGTACCAAAGTCAGGGATGGCAATCTTATCTGGGTCAGAGCACACAGAGTTCTCTGAAGTGACGTCATGTAACGTTTTACTGCATCATTCTGCTCAGACAAGGAGCTCTCTATAACCAGATGGATGAGAACCAAATTATATTTTCATTGGTGATGCTTCCACAAGATTTCAAATCCTACCGAGCTTTGAGATGGAGTAGGGCATGCCGAAATACTCCTCAAAGTGGTCAAAGATGATTTTGGTTGTGTTCGCTGCATACTCCGCTGTTGCCAACTGACTCGGCTGGGCGTAGATTCTCAGCTGCAGCAAATCAGAGCAGGACTGAGACTGCAGAAGTCTGAAGGCGTTATATTTTCTTAACGTTTTTATAGCGACACGTTTTAGTCAACTTACAGGAATGCCACTGGCAGATGTTTTCTGCACATACCCAAACTTGTGCACAGCGAAACAAACCAAGTAGGTACTCATGGGAATGGACTTCTGGAAGGACGTTTTCATTTTACCGCCAGGAAGTTTTTCAGGAGAGCCCTGGGAAAACAAAGGAACATGCTGATGTAAAGCTGAATGCTCTATGCCTTTAATTTGATGCACATGTACCCACTATGACTCATACATCCAAAGGATTTACACTTTATAATTCTCTGCTTTTATTTTGAATATTTGGGTGTATGTGTTGAGTGGTACAAACATTCGGCACAGTTTTACCAGAAAGTTTATCTGGGCTCATCATGAAGCACCATGTTCTACTTGGTCTTGGACTATGGTCTACATGGCACTCATTCTCTATTGTACATGCAACTCAGACCTTCTTTAAAGCTCAAATAATATTGCTAACCAAAGTGGGTTCAAATATCACATTTGGGTTCCTCCGGGCTCTTTACATGGACTCAGCTTAGCGCTACTCAGGTCAGCCCAGCACTGGTTAAAATTTACATCGGGTGGTCCCACTTTTTAACAACTCCTCTCAGAATCTAGACCAGATGGACTTGATCTACGTGCTCTGATCAAAGGAAAGGGGGCTACGGCTTTTTTTGGAAATGGTGGCAGAAAATAAGGAGTGTTTCGTGACTATTTCTTTTTTATTTACTTGTTGGACATAAGTTTCAGGCAGCTGCACTACGACAAACTACTTACATCGAGGCAACGCCAGTATTAAAAAGGGCAAAGCAAGTTGTGCTGAGACTGGACAATGTGTATCCAAGCATGGCCCATAGGAGCCCAACATATGGTTAATGTTAGATGGGTCGAAACAGAAAACTTTGGTGGCCTGATTAAATACTTTTAGAGTTTCTGATAACTGGTCATCCTATTGACTTTACTGGTGATTTAACAAGAAATGTTATGGTCATATGTAACACAATACCTAAAGTTTTTACTTCTGATATAATTTCTTGCTTTATTTGTCTGGTATTGACTGGTATAAGTCCTACCACTGGTGGCATGTTGGACAGAGCACCATATTGCTCATCATGAGTGATGGAAATTGTATAGGTGGCTTTCTTGTTGGGTTCATCAAAGCAGGGGAAAGACTTGCGGGCGTCCGTTGGCTCATGATCAGTTGCAGCAATCTTCCTGGTGAGAAAAAGTAAAAAAAACGGATCAACTTTCCACTGCATGTTAGGTTTTCAGCCAATAGTGTCAGGATGTGGTGGACAAAAGGATCCAAGGAACAAAAGGATATAATTAAATGTATTTACATTAAACTCAAATGACAAAAACACAAAACTAAAAGATCACGACAAACAGCTCTTTGGGAATCGCACTGAAATCTCTCTTTCTGTTTGTCAAGCTGTCATCTTTGATATTTTCAAATAGTTTAACAGTCAATATCTAGTTCTTTGTAAATGATCAGGTACAAGGACTGAAACTGAGGGGGGCTAAGTTCAAAGTTCAAGGAGAAACTTTGGACAATCTTCAGAAAACCTAAAGAACAGTTGATCAAAGATATTTTAAATGGCATCACTCCTAAACTGCTTGTTTTCTTGTCGTCATTTTAGTCCTACAGAAAGTTGTAACACAAAGTTTGCCATTTTGCCAGTAGAAGTGTCAGATCTTACTTGGTGACACCCTCCTCTGTGTAGATGACCCTGTAGAATCCCACCACAGAGCCGTTGAGCCAGCCCTGGAAGTCCAGACTGAGGACATAAACCTCTCCGGGTCCAGAGATGGGCAGCTCCTCCGCGGCCTCCACCACCACATACTGCTCAGGTTTGTATTCAAAGCAGTGCTTCACCTCCACCTCCCTCTGCTTCCCCTGACTGTCCAGGACCTTCAGCTTGGGCATGGTGCTGACGAACGTCTCCCTGATGTGCAGCCACAGGTGGCGGGTGGATTTACTGACCTCCACATGGATGTCCACAGTACCCGTGTAGGTGTCATCGACCATGTCCGGCTCCAGGTGCAGGTCATAGTGGACCGGTTTTACATAATCAGGCAGACGGAAATTCTTCCAGTCCCCAGTGGAGTCAGATGAAGGCTGGCAGGGCCCTCTGCCAGGTGGAGGGGGCTGTGTAGGTTCTGCTGTGGGTTCTGCTGTAGGTTTTGCTGTGGATGAGGTGGACCTACTGAGGCCCACCCCCAAACCCACAGCCAGGGAGCAAACCACCGCCGTCACACAGATGATGGCTGCATGCTTACCTCGAATGCAGTAGCGCTTCTCGTTCTTCTCATAGTCAAAGCTCTCGGGCATCCTGACTGCCAAACCTGGAAACTTCTCTGGTCCGAAGCAGGACTTTGGCTGAAGCTGTAAATCTGACCTGAAGTCAGAGCTGCAGGGTTGTTGTTTTGTTTTCTTTTGGCTCCCGCAGTATTTAGATTAGCCGTGTGCGAGCTGAACCAAAGCCCGACTCCTGTGGTGCTGAAGGGAGGAGAGAGAAAGGGAAGAGGAGGAGAATTGACGAGACAAGAGAGAATCTTGCACTTTCAGAGGTTTATTCTCTTACTGGTGATGTTCACGCAGCGCTTTCTGTTAAACATCTACAATATGCCTGGAAATCAGAAGCTAAAGTTCAACTTCCATCCATGGTGTGTCATAAAATCGCAACAAGAACAAAAACAGTCTGATGACTGCCAGAAACTTTGGTTTGGCTGAGCTGAAACTGCTCCGCTGACCGTGGATACCAAAGGGAGGGATTGTTGTTTGGACACGACTGTGCGTGGTGTCATGTTCAGGATAACAGTGATTACAACAGAAAAGTGAGAACTCTAAGCCAAAGCAATGGACTGATTTCTTTGGCAGCAGCCCCTGATTATCATATTACTGTATCTCATAGAAAACATGTTTTAACAGAATTAAGCTGGCAGACAGTTATGACGTAATCTCACAAGTGCACAGGTTGTTGAATAACACACTATTTTTAGTTCTTGGAAACCACAAAAACTTGCAGCGTATACACTTTTGTAGGAGCTTTAAATGTTTTACATACTTGAGTCAGGTGGAAACGCTTAATGTGAAACAGGAGTTCACAAGCATGTCCTCAGTCATCACGTATGAACATTTGCACATAATTCTCAGAGTTGTTGGTCCCTAAAGAATGAAAAATAAAACGTGCATATGACATGCAGACTCACTGTGCAAGTTATGTTAATGATTTCTATGTTGATGTCTATACTATATGAAAATCTCCTCAAACATCACAAGTCATGCTTGTGAATGATGTCCACCAAACATTTACAAGCAACTGCAGCCCAGTAAAACACTACCTTAAAAAAAACAATGCTGTGATTTTTTATTTTTTTATTTTTCTTATGGCCACGTACCTCCAATGGAGAACTCTCAGAGCCTTCTATGCCATCAGAGAAGGCCTAAAAGTTACGCACATCTGACACATTACATTACATGTTTAATTATTTTGTGAAAAATAAATTTTTTTCAATGTTTGTTTTTTGTAAACTACTTCGCAGAGGAGCAAGAAACTTATTTTGATTAACCAATCAGATTCTTCTACATTTTTGTCTCCAGGCAGAAACATGTTTGAATTTTCTTTTGCACTGGTTTGGACTTCACTGTCAGAAGAGAAGGCTGAGCTCAGTCAAAGTCTCCTCAGTATGAGTTTGTTTAATAACCAACAGGAAAATTAATCAGTGTTGATGTGGAAAGGGTGGGACTAAACACAGGTCGCTGAGCCTTCAGGAAGGCCTTGAAAGTTTTGACCATATAAATATTTGTGATGCATTTTTCAAAAATCCACAGAAATTGTTGCCAAAAAGAAAGGTTAAATATGAACTATAGCTTTACACAGATAATTTTCAATATTACTGATATATTTTGTTTTCATTATATGATTAAATTTGACAGAAGCAGTAAATTATGTGCATTACTATTAAATTTCAGTTAGAATTATTGAACTTTGTACTCGAACACATGAGAATGGGTGAGCTGCTTTGCATGCTGGGTAATACTGGGATAGAAATGCGTAGAGTTATTGAGGTATATTTTCAGATGGGTTGTCCCCGTTTGTTTTTCTGATTAGTGCTGGATTGGCATTTATGTTAACGTAGTTGTGACTAAAAAAATGGCACCATAAATCAGAGGTTTTAGATGATTTATTAAAATAGAGAAAGGTTGTTGAAATGTGAAACTGGAAGTAAAGTGATAAAATCGGACTGCGACTCCGTGATGTCTTTGACATTAGTGTTTATCAAGTTGCTACAACATATCTTAACTGAAGGCCGATTTCTTCTAGTCACTGTTTGCCACTGCATAACTGAACACGTCATGAGATGGGAGTGCATCTCTAATCACGAGCAAACACCATCGTCATGTTGTTTTTAAAAACAAAATGTCAGCAGATTTTGGTAACCAGTCTCAGTTTGTTTGGTGGATGGAAAAATATCTTGGACATTACTAAAATCAGTTTACTTTGTTCTGTGTACGTAACAAGTTCCCCCGCCTCTCACCTTAGAGATCAAGCTTCAGAGGAGCTTGAATTCCACTTCAGTCAGGAATTTAAATGCTTTTCTGTTTTCCCACAACAGAAACCACAAAAAAAAAAAAAAAAAAGTGAAAATGAAAATTCACCTGGTGATAAAGCGGAGTGATAAAGAAAAACTCCCATTTCTTCAATAACTGCTAAATAATTTCCTAATTAAAACAAAAAAAAAAAAACAGGCACATAATCTTATAAACTCTGGATTCTGAGCAAAAAAATAAAATAAAATATATGAAAAGGTAACACTGTAACACACGTTATAGTGAAAGACTTGCCTTGAGAGTGATTCCAGCTCTTTCTCTGCAGGTTCCTGAGTTCTGGGCGGAGTCAATGAGCAGCAGCTGTGGGTCATCTCCTTGACGAGCTCCAGGAGTAAATGTTCCTTTCCCTGCTGGAGCATTACATACCATCTGGTATTACTATTGGTCTCCTTGTGATTAAGAATTGGACTTTTACCATGTCTTGGCTTTCCTTCAGCTGCTCCTCTGCTACTCCAGTTGTTGCCCATACTAACCACTACAATCCTTCTGCTACCCCTCAACCCTGGACCATACCTACCTGGAATCCTCCTACATACCATTAAGAAATAGACAACATGTTCATTACCTACCATTCCCTTCCAGAAGTCATCTTCCTCCTCAGATTTCCCAGGTTCACCTGTATGAACTGTAAATAAAGTCACTCTAATTATTTAAAGAGCTTGACTCTGTTTGCTTCGAGTTTTATTAATTGTGATAGAACATTTGAAGCTGTACTTTCAGATAGTTTATCAAAGTTTTTAGTGTGATGAATATAATACTGTATTAAAAAGGGCTATCTTTGAACATGTTCTCTTTAAGGAGGAGCAACTTGTGTGTGCGAGACTACTTTTTACACAAGGAATCAAAAAGGTGTACTTTTTTCCAAAGTGTTTCTGTAGGTTTTGTTAAAATAGATAAATTATGGCAGCAATAAAGCATCACTTTGATTTCCTGTAGGATTTATGCTTCGGTGACGATGGTGTGGAACGTCATGATGCATGAAATCCTCTCATTTCGGAGTTTAATTAGTATTTTTATCCTCCAGAGCATCTAAAGAAGGTTGATTTATTTGGCTGTGTTCTCATTATTAGTCCTTTTTCCTTCTTGGTTTAGTTTTCGGTGCAGAATCAAAGCGGTCTGAAGAAAACTTATAACCTTGAGCGTCATTTATCTTTACTGTCTTTGTTTTGCAGCGATAAGTCGAGTCAGATAAGACTAATGTTTCCTCTTCCTCATCCTTGACCGGCACCAAACCAACTGTTGACCTGCACTGGTTCAAAACATTTGTTGTCAACCATTTAATTTACGAGCTGTGGATGATAGCAGGCCGTAGCACCAGAGTAGTGGTTGTAGTTGCAGTGAATACTAGTTGTTTGGCGCCGATGGAATCGTCACCACAGAAACCTACAATTACCCTCCTACTGTGTGCGTAAATAACTGTAGTGTGCTGTTCATGTTTTCAGTTTTAACAAATAAAAGTGACATCAGACATGTTAGCATCATTGTCACATCACTGAAACATGTAGCCTGATGGCATGAACTTTGGGCTCAGGAGGAGGAAAGTGGTTTTCTTTCATATGGGATGTGGAGCAGAGCTTCAGATTTCCAGAGTGGGTCAAGAGTTTAACTGGTCAGTTTATAAATGTGTTGTAGCTGGGTTATTATTTTGCTTGTAAAACAACAACAAAAAATATATATATTCCAGAATTTTCTACCTCTGATAAAAACACTGGATAAAATACAGTATCTTTCTTGTATTCTTCCGTCAAAACTACAGGAAAATACATTTTTCTGGTATTTTTTATTAGAGGAAGAAAATACTAGAAAATATGTTTTTCCTGTGGTTTTTGAGACGGCAGAATAACCTAACCTTTTTTTTTTATTTATTTATGTATAGTTCATATTTAAAAAAAATATTGGAAATGTGTTCCCGGTAGTTTTTCCACAATAATAAAATGTTAACTTTGTGGACTGTACATGTGAAATAACCATCAAAAATGGTTACGTTATACTTCTTGTGGAAAAACTACTAGAAAAATGTAGTTTTCCTGTAGTGATCCATGTTTTATGTCAAGCCATGCCCATAAATGTGTTTTCTGTTTGTCTTATAACTTCACTCTCATTAGCTTCACTCAGCTCACCTGTGCCACTCCCAGTCTTCCTCCTGCTGCACGTGCACTGTAGTCTCTATCTCTCTGACCTGTCTGTTTATTCACGCTCTCGGATTCTGGGTTCAAGGACCAGGTCTCACTAACTAAATAGTTTGTTTGTTGGTCATACAAGTCGCGTTCACGTATCACGTGACCTGGCTGTACCTCCGTCTCTCCACACCTTCCTTCTGTCTGACGTCATTGAAGCTGCTGCGTCCCCACCAGTTTTTAAACTGCACAATTTCAGCTGACCCCCATCAGGAGTTATTTTTCTGATAAACCTTCTTTTCTTTCACTCCTGTGTTGTGGCTGATTTACCGGGTCATATTATATTATAATAGATAATTTTATTTAAAATAAATAAATAAAATTCCAGCTGAAGAATAACTTCTCATTTTAGGTTGTTTATTTATTTGTTTTGTTTGTTTTACAGTTTCCTTAATTAGTGTTTTTGGAATCTAGTAATGTTGATGTAAGCACATGAGTTTTAATCTAGGAGTTATGTTGTGCACAATGAGTATTTTTCAAATGCAGTGACTAAGTAAATTTAGTAACATTCAGATGTCCCATTTTTTCACCTGCCTTGAACGCAGCATTACTTTAGTGAATTCGCCTTATAATCGAGCTGTTTTTGTTACCTTTTTTGCAATCTTATTTGTATAAAATAATAAAAAATAATAATAATAATCTGTATGCCTTTTTATAACTGTCTATTGTTGTTGTTGTCCACTGTTGTCATCATTCTTTGTTGAAATCAGGTCTCTCTTGTAAATGAGTCCTCGAGGCTCAGTGGGATTAACTTGTCTAAATAAAGGTTGAATGAATGAAAAAATTCTGGAGCAGCAAGAAAATTTCAAGTCTCATTCACAGACAAGCTGATCCGCGCGCTCGTGTAGACTAATTCATCCACAGCAGGTGATTTGTGCACGAGTTTTTGACTATTTCATGTGCACAGAATATCCCTACTTGTGCAAATTGAAAATGTTAAATTGAAAACCTGTTTATGCTTTTATAAAAAAAAGTGGTGCACTTGTGAATTTATTTTACACTCTTGTTGCTTGTGCGAATACTTTTGAGACTGATTTATCTTCATATCTGAGAGGCACCACTGAAGCATCCAGACAAAACCAGATTCAGGAAGTGCAGTGTCTCTGCAACACCTGCATCCTCTATTCCCTCTCAAACTGGAACAAACCAACACTTACTTTAAATGCACTACTTTTTCATCTGTAAATATCACTGCATACTTCATAGCTGCATTGTCTTGCTTTATTGCACACAAGAATACACCTCAGAGTTCTCCCTGAATAGCTGGAACTCGTAAAAATAATTCAGCGTCAGTGCCAACGGTTGAAATCTGTCACTAAATGTTACTGAAAGTTCATCTATCAAAAAAAGACCTCACAGCTAATTTGAAAACAGTATCGGTTTCAATACAATTACCATATTTTAGGCTACTTGTTAAACCTTACACATTTCACACAATCACAGAGATGCACTTTTACAAAAAAAAGTACTTTATTTCTCATTTAAAAGTTGCTTTTTCGTCATCATCTTCATGATAACCAGTTTTGCTAAAATACATTCTCAGCTACACACTGCACATTTAAAAATAATCACTGTTTTACGAGTGGAAGACATTTCTATTAGATTTTATGCAACAATGGACTGTTTCAGGGGTCAAATGTGCTTTTTTATTTCTTCAGACATGCAATCTGTTCAGGTTTTAAAAGCAAATCACTCAGTTCAACGTGGAACAGCTTGTTTCTGAAGATGATGCAGAAAAGCACAATTTAAAGCATATTTATTTATTATATTTTAAATGAGCCAATGGGATTTTGTGTTTGATTTTGTGTTTTAACTCAAACACATCAAACTCCAAATCGGTGTGGTGGAATAAATCTAATTATTTTATTATTGACCTACAGGAGCTGAAGTGCCTTGATCCCCAAATTACAAGCTACAAAAAGTCCAATCTTTGTGTGTTTGCAGTGTGTGTCCACTCGGTGGCCTCGTACAGCAGCTCATCAAGTTAAACCTCTGACTGCAGCCCAGATTGGAGGAACAGTTCCTCCACTACCCACCACAAACTGCAGAACTGGGGGTTTACTGGTTTTCTCTCCTACTGCGCTGATTCTTTGAGCTGGTTTCCTGACAGCTGCTGTCGGACTGAGAGCTTTGAGCTGGCAGCATCGCCGAGTTTTCTCCAAACCACCTGTGAGGAAGAAACAGTCAGAGACGTCAATAACTCTGAGCATTCATGTCTCAAACAGCAGCTCAGAGTTGATGGATGCTGAATAAAAAATAAAAAATAAAAAATTGATGTTTAAAACTTCTGTCTGATCAGCTGGTTTCTTCAGATTCGGGTTCATTTTGAAACCTTAAGGTCATCTCAGATCTTAAAACTAAAAGTTAAAATTAAACCTACGTTGCACATCTCTCTGACAATGGCCTTCTCCTTCTCACTGAGATCTTCGTCATATTCCCTCAAGCTCTGCCTGTCAAGCCCTTCGTGAACCTCCAGCACCTAAACGCACAAAACCACACAGGAGTTGTTAGTTTAACATTTAAACATTTAAACTGGATTATTGAGCATGCATCAGGATATTTAAACATTTAGATCAGCGCAGAGTTTAAAGCATGAACACAGGAGAGTCTGTTCACCTTCATTGCGTGGACAACAGCTTCTGGTTTCTGACCCAGAGGGAGGTAGACCCCTGTGGGGGACAAGTCTCCACTGGAGGTTTGAGCTGGGTTCTGCTGAGGGAGAGGAGAAGAACACAGTCACCAACACTAAATCCATTTTCAAGGTTACCATCACATCACTGGTCCAAAGTTATCCAAGCCCTGATGATGGGGCTGCATGATGTTTACCAAAGTGTTAAAGAAGAACATGATGAAGAAACAGGAAGTGAGATCAGAGCTGCTGCGTTCACATGTGAGGATCAATCAGCTGCACCCATCAATATGTTAAACCAGTGGTTCTCAAACCTGGTCCTTGAGGAACGCCATCCTGCATGTTTTTGTTGTTTCTCTGCTGTGACACACCTGAATTGAATGCATGTGTGAATAACAGGCTTCTGCAGAACTTGAGGAAGTAATTAAATCACTGAATCAGGTGTGTTGGAGCAGCAAAACAACTAAAACATGCTGGATGGTGTTCCTCAAGGACCAGGGTTGGGAACCGCAACATTTTTTTCCAAAGGTCCACATCAAGATGTTTAAAGCAATCAAAGGGCCGCACAGAGAATTGGAAAATACATTTTCTTTATGATAGATAATTAGATCTTTTTTCAGGCTTTTTCTTATTGTGGATGGATGGATGGATGGATGGATGGATGGATGGATGGATGGATGGATGGATGGATGGATGGATGGATGGATGGATGGATAG